>NC_090882.1:18102059-18142059 GCF_036669935.1 Montipora foliosa | reverse complement strand
AGACTCGTCAGTGGTGACTCGGGGATACTCGGAAAAAATCCGAGTGCCTCTTATGTGGGAGTCGAACCTAGGAGCTTCCGATTACTAGTTCGGATGCTCTACCTTTGAGCTCTAGAAGACTCGTTAATGGTGACTCCGGAACACTCGGAAAAAGTCCGAGTCCTTCTTATGGAGGAGTCGAACCTACCACCTTCCGATTACTAGTTCGGATACTCTACACTGAGCTATAGAGGCGACTTGCGGGAGTTAGAACCGTTAAAGAAGGACAACGGTAACACCTTTACTCTATCGTTAGTACTTTGCGACTACTCCAATTTGTTCGCGTTGAGCAACTTTGACGAATTATCTTAAGACTGGATTGATACTAATGCTTTTGAGGTAAAGATAGAGAATGAACGATCTACTACTGAATGATCAAGTTGTCATTAAAAAACGTGAACACGGTTTTTCACGTTAATGTTTTGCAGAGAATGGAAATGAAATGTACTTCAGTGCATGCTGCACGTTGCTGGTGATGCGCTGTAGTTGCTGTCGTTTTAGCTTAAAAAACTCCACGTTAAAAAAACCTTAACACTTAAATCTAAGGGTGATGGTGCTTCTGCGACGAAGTGCGACTGGTTAGTTTTAGTATGAAACTGAAATTTTAGTAAAAAGCCTCCCCAGAAACTAGGAGAAAAAGGTTTTACAGCAGTAAGGAATACTAATAACACTTATTAGTTTTAAGAAAAAAGACGACACTTTTAGTTTTGAAAACATGTTTCGACATGCAGAACCAACTGTCGGCGTCAGTTATATTGTGAGAGTAAATTTGATTATTAAGTTAATATACAAGGTTTTTTCCGAGTATCCCCGAGTCACCTAGCTGGGCCCGGTTGTTCGAAAGCCGATTAACGTAATCCAGGATTAGTGTGAACTTTTGTTTCATGTTTTCAACTTTTTGGTGAAAGTTTCTTTTGCTTATTTTCGTTTTTCAAGATTGACTTCTTCTAATGTAAACTTTTGCCGAATATCAGCGTTGAACAGCATTTGGGAGTAGAGAAATAAACTCCTTGGTTAATTTTTAATCTGAGATTAGCGTTAATCGGCTTTTGAACAACCGGGCCCAGGGGGGTAAATCATCTCTTCACTTGACAAACCATCTCCTTCATTTCAATATAGCGAGTTGCCAATGTCGTTGTTTTAACTTTCTATTAAATGAAATGCCCAAAGTCATGGAATAACGTTTTTGTTTTCGAAGATTTGTAGACGTTGAAGGTTTTGCCGTGACAGACGGAAAATGGCATCATCTTTGCATGGCCCGTTCTTCCAGTGGTGGAATATGGAAATTATACCAAGATGGTATTATCAAAGCATCAGAAACAGGTTTTGCCGCAGATGTTAGGATGGAAAATGGTTACTTAATCATCGGAGCTTTTAAAGGCAACTTGGCTCTCTTTAACATGTGGGATGAATATATCGACGATTTTTTTCTCATAAAAGACCTCACCTGTTCCCAACATTGGACAGGGAATGTTGTACCTTGGCCGGAGGTTCAGTTTTGGCTTGTTGGAAATGTTACAGTCAAGAAATTTTCAATTTGGAAATATTCAGGTGAAAAGACCTTAAATAAGACTGATTTAGATTAATGATTAAAACAATTAAGTGTAGGCTTATTTTAGTTGACGAGCGGTTGGTACACTTTCTCGCGGAAGGTTGGAGAGGAAACAGAAAACAAGGCACAAAGTTGTTTATATCACGTGAAAATATATTTTGTTTTTCTTTTCAGGGTTCAAATCAGCTTTAATTGGGCTTATCCCTGAACACCAGGAAAGGTTAGCGGGATGGTTATGGTGGTCTACAGGTTGCGAGAGGCGATGGGTTCCATGTTACAGGGCTACTGTTGATGGATGGAAAAGTTTCGTATTCCATAATCAATGCGACAACAAGGGGCCGACAGTGACGATAGCCAGAAAAGATTCTTACTTATTTGGAGGCTTCGCAGACGAGAGCTGGAAAAGTAATTTCACTTTTTTTACTTTTTATTGTGTGTCACTTAAAACCTGCTCACATTAACAGCGATGTATCCCATTGTCGGAATTAACAAGTCTCGCATATGACAAGCGTTAGAACTGATTATTGTCTAAAACAAATCGGTGATTGATTGAATCTTGTAAATTTAAGTAACATTACCCTTTTTTCCCAACCATGACACAAACAGTACCTGAAAGAAAATATGTGATTCAAGGAAAATGGTAATTTTTCGTCGGTGTTTAATTCCTGCATTTTTTCGGTACACTCTCCACCCACTGATCAAAAGGGCCTAAAGTATCAAATTGCAAGTTTGTGACGAAGATTGAGTAAAATCCGTCACGTTTTTCTTCACGGCAGAAATCACGTGTTCCTGAATTTACGCCATCGTTCAGTCCTTTGCTCACCGAGAAAAATCGAGAGCAGACTAAGGCGAAGACACGTAGTGTGAGTTTTTATATGGTGGCATTAAACCAAATTGATCAAATTCTTTAGCATACCCGTTTTAGATTGTATATAAATTAAAGTGAGAAAATTTATATAATTTAAATCAGGTCATGGAAACGTTAATTTTGATCGAAGGGCATCTTAGCCCTTAGACTACAACTGGTCACGTATGACAGCCCTGTAATCATTGCATAACTATGAATTAACAAGACCAGAAGAATTCAGTTGTAACAGACGTTGGCAAGTTCGTTTAAGTGTTCTTCTCACCAAAACCTTAATTGCATAGTTCCTGGAAATAATTCTGAAATACAGACGTCATCATGTGTTATCGTCATTCCAGGTTATTCTCGACCTCAAAGCATTCCGTCAACAAGATCATTCCTGTTCAGTTTAAAGCCTTCTGTGACAAGCGGCAATGCTGAAAAATTTATGCTGCTACCAGGGATGGGAAACCAAGCTATTAGAGGTGACAGTAATCGAGGACCGTGTTGGGGTATCAACACCGATGAACTTTGCTTTAACTCTCAAAATGTGACAATAAATCCGAGGGGTGTGTTCGGCAATAACAGTATCGACTCCCTCGGTACCTTTTTCACTGGAGAGCCTTCATTTCAGGCAGATGAAGTCGAGGTTCTTGTATTAGAAGGTATGTTAGTGTAAAATGTACGTAAAGCATGCTTAGCTAAATTTTCCAATTTTATTGTTACCGATTTTGCATTATGGGATTTATGGGATTCATGGTACTTTCTACTCACGCCACAGTTTGTCACAAGGTGTTTCTTTAAGCCTAAGAACTTTATGCATTAGTCTTTCGTTAGTGTCTTGGTTAAGGTCACGTTTAGAGGGTCACTTTGTCACGCCTACCCCAAGTCACGTGAATCTCATTATGTAGTGCAAGGGCGAGGAAAAGAGGGAATGGCATTGCCTTTGAATGGGAATTTGACCCGTGAGGGTGGTGGATTAGACAAAATTTTTACTTTGAACACTTTCCCCACCTCTGGCATTGTGGTGGGGCCGGATTTAGTAAAACTATTGTCCGTGAAAAGAGAGACTGTCCAGTAGAGTGGTTTCACTTCCAGTGCATGAGGATCATGGCTCCACCATGTGGAAAATGGCTGTGTGCCGTTTGCAGAGACAGAAGGCAACGCAGGTTAAGTTTCAATATTTATTTATTTATCGTTTATTTTCTATTCATTTTCTTGCTACGGTAGCGCTTCGTGTGTCGAGGGTTATTTTCTGGGTGGTTTCAGTTGCTACTCTCTGGCTTAAACATCAGCACACGCAAAGTACATTTCTGTTCTTTTTTATAGTTATTCAGCTTATAAAAGAACTTACAATTTGTTTCAGCCCTTTAGCTCAGATTGACTTTGAACATTTTTGTCCTCGAGGTAGGGGGAATTTGATTCCAATTTCAGCTAACGGAGGGTGAGGGAATTGATGCTTTAGTGGCTTCTGTATTTCAGCGGAAGAGACCCAACGTGGTATGTGAAAATAGTTTTAATTGGCATAGTTAAACAAACAACGACTGTCATCAATAACTTCTGGTTCAAAAAGCCCCTTGTTCAAAAGGCGTTGTGCAGCGCCATCTGGACGATAACCACCATCAAATTAAGGCAATTGAGTTTTTCAGTGGATGGGCGATCAGCCCTTCACGCAATTGGAATATAACGAACTATCGCTTCTCCTCCTCTTCCGCTGTGACATTTGAGCCCATTTTTGCGCCTTTCGGGTTTGAACGACAGAGTGCAATTTGGAACAATAATGAAAGCAAGGTGACACACGCTAACACCAACCCGGTGTAGCCAACACATCAAACATGCGCACAATTATTTCGCCCGGTCAATTAGCAGCCATGGACAGCTGTTTCGGCCTTTTAGGCCTCGTCAGCATGGCGTAGCTAACATATCAGGTGGATGTTTTTAGCACCCCTTAAAGTGGTAGTTGGCCACACCGGATTGGTGTTAGCGTGTGTCACCTTGCTTTTATTATTGTTGCAATTTGGAGTTTGCGACCGATGTTGTGTGTAATGTTTCATCGTACTTATAATGGAATACCGGTGTGGCAATACTCTGTTTTCAGATTCTCTCTGCGATCCTCCCTGTAGTGAACATGAAGCTTGTGACAACATCACACAGAAATGCGTTTGCGATCCGACGTTTAGAGACGAAGAAATTTGCAGGTTGAGGCAAGGTGATTCAAAAGAACTTACATGTTCATGAAAGAACCAATTTGCTCCAGTCGGTTCAGAGTGCGTGACTGCGTACTGAAAGATAGCTACATTTAACCCCGAAGCTGATCCATTGTTTAGATTGATGTTAAATCTCTAGGAAAAAGACGAGTTTTTCTAAAGGTTATTTTGCCATAATAGCAAAAAAATGTTTGCTTAAAATAGGTTGAGTAAGTTTTGTTGCCAAACAAAAAGTTAACATGCCTCGCCCTCGGTCCTTTTTCTTTTTCACCACAGAGTTGCAAGCTCATAGAGACGAACACTGCAATTTGAGATGGAATTCGAGTCGAACAGATTGTCGTGGACGACTATTTGCTCGGTATGACGTCACAAGTTCAACTCCAGTCCGCGCATGGCGCTGCTATTATGAAGATGCGCTCAGTGGCGACCGCAGGCGTTTTGGCACTTCAAAGAATTCCATTTGCCATCAAGAGGACTGTAACCTGACGCTTGAGGATCCCTCACCTGAAAGTAAGTCACAGAAAGGAGTGACATTAAAACAGCTCTACACTTGTCGTTTTGCGTATAAGTAAAGGTGGCTCAAAATTTGGTGGTAGATAACCCTTAATAATATACGTGCAATATTTTGAGCGTGCGCTTTGGCTGAGAACAAAACAATTAATCCCAAAGAGTGCAGAAAGTTGAAATTTATTTTCTTTCCCCCGTGGGGGGAACCAAGATCACAAAAAGCTATTATTGGATGTGAGTCCTATAAGATAGAAAGCCATTTTTAATTCAGTTTTATTTTGTCTTATGTTCCTTCTTTTTTTTTTATTCATTTATCAATATCTTAAAACCTTTCGTCGTGAAAGCTGGAGGCCATTTGAGATCTTTCGCCCTGCTGTTTTCGCAGACAAACCTTATTGTGTAATGGTGTCTTCAGTGTAAATGCAAACGGTGGGACAAACACATTCTTCCGTGCTATATTTTACTTAAAAAAGTAAGTGCCTGACTTTTTTGTAACCGTTAATTTTATGAAAATATTAAAATAGACTACTTCTGCCTGCTTGTGTATTGCAGTTTCATGTGCGGTCGCTCCAGAAGATTGTTGCAGACCTTTGGGCATGGAAGGCTATGTCATATCGGATTCACAGATTATTGCTTCGTCTGAACACGATCGTGTTCATGGAGCCCGCAACGCCAGACTTAACTTCCAACCTACTTCTAGCAGGACTGGTGCTTGGTCATCTAAACACTTAACAATCGAGGAGTGGTTACAAGTGGACTTTCAAAAATCAGTTACTGTAGGCAAGGTCGCCACCCAAGGAAGATCTGATCTTCCTCAGTGGGTAAAAACTTATTCCCTCTCTTACAGTATGAACGGAAGTGTTTTCACAGTGCTCCAACAGAATGGCTCAGATAAGGTATGTTTAATTAAATCAATATAAACAGAAGAAAGTTAATCAAGCGTCATGGAAATAGAACGCTCTTACACGCACACAGCATACCTCAGACACCCAAGGGATACATTTATCCAAACTTTGGCCGAGTAGCACATATTTCAACAGAGATATCTCTTGGAGCGTTATTTTCAGTGCTTTCTGTGTTCCCGTAGTTCCCGTCTTAGCGTAGCCCTAGGAATGGAAATAGGCCCTCTCAAGGACGGTCATGCAGATAGAGCATAAAGCGAAAGGAATGAACCTTATGAATTCCGTTCTCAGTGCACTTATAAACAAACACACTGTTCAATTGTGGGAGTTGCTTCGCAAAGCGTTCTTTTGTTTTTGCTGCAATTTGGTATGCTTGTTCTTTTTTTTTTTTGTCGTTAGGTTTTTACGGGTAACTCCGACCAAAACACCATCGTCTGGAACGTGCTGAATCCAGCCATCTTCACACGCTTTATTCGTATTCTTCCCAAGAGTTGGCACCACCATATATCTTTGAGAGCAGAGTTTTACAAGTGCAATGGTAACGTTTATGTTTATTTGTAAGACCTTCTGTTAATGTGTATACGACGGTGTATTGGTATGCAGTAAATTAAATAACATTATCATACAGCGCGTTTCACTCGCTTCTTGTTTTCATTTGAAAATAAGCAACTTCCCAAAAATGCAACCTCTCGCTATCACAAAAACTTCACGATTTGAAGTCGGATAATGTAGATGAAGAGAATCCACGAAATGAACTGTTAGGAGCCGCGTTAAAGCAACGGAGGAAAGGAAGCAATTCACTGGTGTGTGCCCATGTTCTTCTCCACGTACCGTCAGATTTTACCTTGTCATGTTCTTGCCTCCGGAAGAAGGCAAATGTATGTACCAAAAGCCGGTTGTTTTTTTGGCGTTCTCAATACCCGCTTCCGTCTTCGTTGCTTACGTTTAAGCGCACTAATCGCTATTCTGTGTGATCGAGTACAGACAATGGCTTAACTGAGTGAAAGTAAGTTTATTAAAATTTGGTAAGAGCAGAACACGTACTCAAATAACAGCCTTCTCGCGGAACTTGAACGGTGATCCATTGTTTTGATCAATTCTGGGTCATTTTCCCTTATTTTTAAAATTTTCTTTGAGGAACTCACGTCCAAAATTGCGGGTTACAAGATGGTCGTTTCTTTTGAACTTATGACCTGCCTTCTGTCAGGTGACCTCACTCCATTCCTGAATCTGACGTCAACGACTGTGGTTCCGTTGTCATGGTTCTGAAGGAGTGGGGCGAAATCTTGAAATCTTGCCACAGGGCCAGGAAGGTTGAAATACAGATGTAGTTACCATATTTATTGAGTCATAATTGTTATCATTTTCCCTATTTTTTGGCATTCGGACACTTCGGTCTTGACTTCCTAGATGTCAACGATGACTCTTTTGTCTCCCTTGCCTTGCTTTCTTGTGAACCTAAGTCCTGCAAGATAGTCTTTTACTTTCTATTAACAGCAACTGATTTTTTTGCACAAACGTACAACCTTTTTGAAGTTGATGACCTCTTGTCCGATTCCGAATATTTATGGACGTTCGATGATGTCCACAACATCAAGGACGAACATGGTCAAATATGGGCTCAATCCAATCGTGGCGCCCTTAAACAAACTGCAGGAGTTCGCAGGCGAGCCGTACAAGCATCTGGGGGTGCACAGCACATCCGAATTGGCGTTGATCAGGCCGATGTATTCACTAAGCCAGTAAATAAAGAAGGCACAATAAGCCTGTGGGTTAAATATCAAAGCAAAGGACCTGGTATTGCACAGACGTTCCTCTCTGTTGGCCGTGAAGACGAAAAGGGAATACATCTTTATCAGGGCAATGGAAGCAGAGAAGAACTCACGCTTCTACTGAGAGCTTCTTTTAGGTCATGTTCGTTTACGTTTGGCGTTCCCCAACGAGTATGGACACATTTGGTATACTCAAAGAGCGGTTGGCCTAATAAGCTCAAAATATACCGCAATGGGTACTTACTCACCGAGGCGAGTGTGGTACAAAATTGTCAGGATCGAAACGTATCGCGAGGTGATAAAAACATTTTTCTCGGTTCAAGTCAGCTTCCTGCAGCCAAGTTTGATGACTTTGTGGTTTGGAAAAAGACGCTGACAGATTTGCAGGTTGAAAAATTGTTCAAGTTTTACAAAGGTAACTCATTTCACACCCTCGAGTTTAACTACACGACCTTAAAGGGAAATAAGTTTAGAATTTAACGGGCTGAACTTGAAAGCGACTTCTTACGGAGTCGTTCAAATTTCGAAACGATGCATTTCAAGTATGAAAGGAGAATTTCCCCCTCCCCCTTAAAAAAGACTTCCTCTCTTAGAGCAGAGGGGTACAATCCCGTTAACGTCTTTGAGTTCGTTCTAGAATAGATGCATCGGTGACCTTCATCGGATATTACTGACGACCTGTCATTGATAATAATAGATTAGGACACTCTAGATACCGTTTCTTGAATCTGCCGATCCAAAGATAACAATTTTTCATTGCTTTATCCTTAGGTGCTGCTAACCTTCACATCAATGTAAGTTTGGAGATAATTGGAGAGACCTTGCAACCAGAGTTAATGAACAGAGAATCGGCCATGTTTCAAAACAAAACATCTTGGCTGGAGAGTGAGGTTAGTCATTGGCACCACATCGGTTAGAAAAAACCCGAATATCTCCAAACAAGATGTGTTGCATTATTGTGATGCAATAAGTTACCTTAGCAACGGGAAAGCCCAGAAAAAACATCCTATATTTTGGATTTAGTTGCTCATATCTCAAAAACGAACTCGGTGACCACCCTTTTTTATTGCTGAAAAGAGATTGGAAGGCCACGATGAAACTTTCGGCAAACTTTAAAAGAATTCTGTTAAGCAGATTCAGAGCCACCTTAAAAAATCACAGAATTAAGATGGCTCTGAATCCGCTAGACAGAATTTTTTTAAACTTTGCAGAAAGTTTCATCTTGCCCCTCTGATTACTTTTCAGAAATGAAAAATGGGGGCCCCAGAGTTCGTTTTTGAGATATAAGCAACTAAAGACAAAGTAAGGGGTGTTTTTTACGGGGCTTGCCTGTTGCCACGGTGACATATTACGTCACAACAATGACTGTCTCTTGTTCAGCAAACTGATTCGTGTTTCATTTGGTACCACAATACTGCTAATACATGATACAACGTTGTGGTGCCGATCACTTGGAAGAGTTGAAACTGGTTTGAGCCACCTTACATTTCCCATTTAATTTCTACCTTATATTGGTTTTGCATTATTTCTTCACTTGTTGATTGGCTGATACCTGAAAATCTCCCACCACGATGTCAGCCAATCGAACGTGAGTAATTGTTTTGCGTGTGTTTTCCCGCGCTTTGCGCCGGTTGCGTGTTTTTGCTTTGCTTCATGATTGCTTTATTTGTCTGGCTTATTTGCACAATTTCAAATTTTAAAAAAAAATCTCCTTTCAAGGATGAAGGAGATTATATCAACGAATTATTTACCAATTAATCCAATTGCGCAGTAAAGCACACCCGGTGAAGTCATACGAGCCGTACTGTCTGAAAATGTAATAAACCTGCTAATCTTGAAAGTGTGGGATCTTTGTTTGCACCAGATCAAACGCCTTCACAAGGAACCTTCAATTTCAAGAATCGACAACTTTTTGTTCTGGTAAGAGGAGCTTCAACTTGCAGATCTCAATAATCAGTTACTGAATGAAATCATTGATAACATAAAGTTCTGATAAAAGAAATAAAATAGGTTTTTTCACACTTTGATATACATTTTGTGTCAATGCTCGTTGAACATTTCTGTGTGAAGACGAAAGTGAGATATTCCCAGAGCACGCGAGGACCTTTGAGCCTCAGCACGTCCTTACACAGTTCTACCTTTGTTTAGCAAGAACTGCAGCCTTTGGCGATCAAGAAATGTTGAGATGTGTGTCTCCAGCTAATCCACCCTTCTGGCCCCCTTCAGGGTCTTAAATCTTAAAGTGCCCCTGTGATAAAAAAAAAAACCACTTCCTTTTTTCCCTCAGATTTTGAAAGTGTGTTTGCGTAACACCTGACTGGCAAAATTTTGAGCTTTGATTTTTATCCAAAGGCCGTTTACTTTGAGTGTAAGTTTTGGATTTCACGGTCCGCCATTACGCACGTTCAAAACTGACCGATTGGACCTCAGACGGTTGGATCCAGGGAAAAGTGACGTGAGAGGCTCACTAGCTTACTAGCTTAAGATTTCAGCGTGTGAACGCAGCTTATTATATAAACAAAGCAAGAATTTAAAAGTCTGAAAGCCCAAAACCCCCGTGCTGCATATTAATTCTGCGGCGTACAAACGTATTGCACTCTTAAACAAGTGAGCCTTTGACGTCATTTTCTCCTCGATCCAGCTCTCGCAAGAACATAATGTTAGTAATGGCGGACCATTAAATAGGAAAATTACAGTTAAAATAAAGAGGTGTCTTTTTGAAATCAAGACTTAAAACGTGGGTCACTTAGTGTTTTGTTAACATAGGTTTGAAATCCATAGAAAAATATGAATTGATTTTTTGGTCACAGGGGCACTTTAAGTAGCTAACCTCAGGTTAACACAACCTCGTTGTTGATGAGGAGAGACGACAATGGAGACTCTGGGAACGAGAATGAAGTTACCACGCCCTGCAACCTAGTTCCCAGGGCCTTTATCAAAAACATAAAACAAACAGCGGCTACAAACATAATGATAAAGCGCATTTTACTTTTGTTTTGATGTTTCGTGTGCTACAACCGTCACTTCTGAAGATGTATGTTGTAGCATACGAAACGTCAAGTCAAAAGTAATATGCGCTTTATCATCGTGTTCGTAGCCTCTGTTTGTTTTATGTTTTTGATTAAGTTGAAATGGCCAAAGAGCAAGAATATTTAAAAAGAAAATATTTTTTAAATATACATACCCTAACGGCCCACTGCTATTGAAAAAGACATTTCTTCTCTTCAGGAGTTTAGCCGATCTGGCCGTCAACTTCACAGTGAAATTTAAGGGGACTGGATACGATGAAATCGAGCCACTTGAGACAAGCCTCAAGGAACAAAGCATGCTGGGTAGCATCCCGGTTAAACTTGTTGCCATGGAAGCAAATGACGGTAAGCAAACCAGGATTTGCCCCCCTGAAGGGAGGTCGGTCACGTTGTTTAAACGGCCAATTATTTCAGTTCAGAACGGAGCTTTATATATAGTTGGTCAGCGCCTGTGATCTTCATGTTTGGTGCCTGGGCACTGATTATGAAACGGTATTATTGCCAAGAGTACCTCATTACAACAAGGTTTAAGCCGGATAAGCTCTTGACAGCGAGCTTTCGTTGTTTTAGCGGATACGCACGTAAAAACGATTACGACAATGAACCAGATTTGGGCGCATGGATTCTATGTATGTTTTAACTTTATTTGATTATTAAGCGCAAAACAAGCGTTGTATTAGGCATGCAACTTTCGTTTGTCGGTTGGCGCTGTTTGTGCCATTCAGTGTTTTTTTTATTCTGAGGCCTTTGCTTGGAAACTAAAAACCAAAGACTAGATTACCTGAGTAAGGCTTGACCAGTTCTCAACATTGTTTCTTTTCAGTTCTATCGTGTTTTCTTTCAACCTCGTTCCCAGGGTCTCTATTCTTTGCCTCCATTGTCGTTGAGAGAAGAGAGACCCTGGCAACGAGGTTTGTTTTCCTTATGACTTATATGTGTTATTGACTTTCTGCAGTTTACATCCAACCTCTTCTTGTTACAACCCAAAAGATAACTAATACCACTTTATCCGTCTCCTGGAGCGAGCCTCAAGACCTAATACATGGCATTTATTCGGTGACCTTCATCGGATATTACTGACGACCTGTCATTGATAATAATAGATTAGGACACTCTAGATACCGTTCCTTGAATCTGCCGATCTAAAGGTGACAATTTTTCATTGCTTTGTCCTTAGGTGCTGCTAACCTTCACATCAATGTAAGTTTGGAGATAATTGGAGAGACCTTGTATCCAGAGTTGATGAACAGAGAATCGGCCATGTTTCAAAACAAAACATCTTGGCTGGAGAGTGAGGTAACTCATCGGCACCACATGTGTTAGAAAAAACCCGAATATTTCCAAACAAGATGTGATCATTATTGTGATGCAATAAGTTACCTTGGCAAAGGGAAAGCCCAGAAAAAACACCCTATTTTTTTGGATTTAGTTGCTCATATCTCAAAAACGAACCCGGTGACCCTCTTTTTTATTGCTGAAAAGAGATTGGAAGGCCACGATGAAACTTTCCGTAAACGTTAAAAGAATTCTGTCGAGCAGATTCAGAGCCACCCTAAAAAATCACTGAATTAAGATGACTCTGAATCCGCTAGACAGAATTTTTTTAAACTTTTCAGAAAGTTTCATCTTGCCCCTCTGATTACTTTTCAGAAATGAACAATGGGGGTCCCAGAGTTCGTTTTTGAGATATAAGCAACTAAAGACAAAATAAGGGGTGTTTTTTACGCGGCTTGCCCGTTGCCACGGTGACATATTACGTCACAAAAATGACTGTCTCTTGTTCAGCAAAAATTCGTAATTCATTTGGTACCACAATACTGCTAATACATGATACAACGTTGTGGTGCCGATCACTTGGAAGCGTTGAAACTGGTTTGAGCCACCTTACATTTCCCATTTAATTTCTACCTTATATTGTTTTTGCATTATTTCTTCACTTGTTGATTGGCTGATACCTGAAAATCTCCCACCACGATGTCAGCCAATCGAACGTGAGTAACTGTTTTGCGTGTGTTTTCCCGCGCTTTGCGCCGGTTGCGTGTTTTTGCTTTGCTTCATGATTGCTTTATTTGTCTGGCTTACTTGCACAATTTCAAATTTTTGAAAAAACTCTCCTTTCAAGGATGAAGGAGATTGTGTCAACGAATTATTTACCAATGAATTCAATTGCGCAGTAAAGCACACCCGATGAAGTCATACGAGCCGTACTGTCTGAAAATGTAATTCTAAACCTGCTAATCTTGAAAGAGTGGGATCTTTGTTTGCACCAGATCAAACGCCTTCACAAGGAACCTTCAATTTCAAGAATCGACAACTTTTTGTTCTGGTAAGAGGAGCTTCAACTTGCAGATCTCAATAATCAGTTACTGAATGAAATCATTGATAACATAAAGTTCTGATAAAAGAAATAAAATAGGTTTTTTCACACTTTGATATACATTTTGTGTCAATGCTCGTTGAACATTTCTGTGTGAAGACGAAAGTGAGATGTTCCCAGAGCACGCGAGGACCTTTGAGCCTCAACACGTCCTTACACAGTTCTACCTTTGTTTAGCAAGAACTGCAGCCTTTGGCGATCAAGAAATGTTGAGATGTGTGTCTCCAGCTAATCCGCCCTTCTGGCCCCCTTCAGGGTCTTAAATCTTAAGTAGCTAACCTCAGGTTAACACAACCTCGTTCCCAGGGCCTCTTTGTTGATGAGGAGAGACGACAATGGAGACCCTGGGAACGAGGATGAAGTTACCACGCCCTGCAACCTAGTTCCCAGGGCCTTTATCAAAAACATAAAACAAACAGCGGCTACAAACATAATGATAAAGCGCATTTTACTTTTGTTTTGACGTTTCGTGTGCTACAACCGTCACTTCTGAAGATGTATGTTGTAGCATACGAAACGTCAAGTCAAAAGTAATATGCGCTTTATCATCGTGTTCGTAGCCTTTGTTTGTTTTATGTTTTTGATTAAGTTGAAATGGCCAAAGAGCAAGAATATTTAAAAAGAAAATATTTTTTTTAATATACATACCCCAACGGCCCACTGCTATTGAAAAAGACATTTCTTCTCTTCAGGAGTTTAGCCGATCTGGCCGTCAACTTCACAGTGAAATTTAAGGGGACTGGATACGATGAAATCGAGCCACTTGAGACAAGCCTCAAGGAACAAAGCATGCTGGGTAGCATCCCGGTTAAACTTGTTGCCATGGAAGCAAATGACGGTAAGCAAACCAGGATTTGCCCCCCTGAAGGGAGGTCGGTCACGTTGTTTAAACGGCCAATTATTTCAGTTCAGAACGGAGCTTTATATATAGTTGGTCAGCGCCTGTGATCTTCATGTTTGGTGCCTGGGCACTGATTATGAAACGGTATTATTGCCAAGAGTACCTCATTACAACAAGGTTTAAGCCGGATAAGCTCTTGACAGCGAGCTTTCGTTGTTTTAGCGGATATGCACGTAAAAACGATTACGACAATGAACCAGATTTGGGCGCATGGATTCTATGTATGTTTTAACTTTATTTGATTATTAAGCGCAAGACAAGGGTTGTATTAGGCATGCAACTTCCGTTTGTCGGTTGGCGCTGTTTGAACCATTCAGTATTTTTTTTTATTCTGAGGCCTCGGAAACTAAAAACCAAAGACTAGATTACCTGAGTAAGGGCTGACCAGTTCTCAACATTGTTTCTTTTCAGTTCTTTCGTGTTTTCTTTCAACTTCGTTTCCAGGGTCTCTATTCTTTGCCTCCATTGTCGTTGAGAGAAGAGAGACCCTGGCAACGAGGTTGGTTTTCCTTATGACTTCATTGTGTTATTGACTTTCTGCAGTTTACATCCAACCTCTTCTTGTTACAACCCAAAAGATAACTAATACCACTTTATCCGTCTCCTGGAGCGAGCCTCAAGACCTAACACATGGCATTTATTCCGGGGTTGAGATTTTCTATCGCTTGAATGAGTCAGAGGAAAAACATAACGTCATGGTGGAACAGTGGTCTCCATTATATGAGATTAGGAATCTTCAGCCGTATTCCTGGTACGCAATTAGTGTCAGGCCCCACACCCTCGAGGGCACAGGAAAAGTAAGCGAGGAGATCTTGGCACGAACAAAGGATGGCTGTAAGGGAAAACATTGATACAGTTGTTGCTTGTTGCTTGAGTGGTTTTCAATTGAGTGTCGAAAGTAATTAGTGAATTACTTTGGTTTATGATTACTTCACTCAGTGATTGGTTTAAAGTTCTCACGCCACTTTCTCAACCAATCAGAAGTGAAACAAAAACCAATCGTGGCTTGCGCGTGCACATTTTCCCACGCTTTGTGTCGGCTACGTGTAATTACTTCGAGTTTTGATTGGTTAACTGGATTGTCTCCGACCTTTTTGATTGGCCAAAGTAATTACTTTGGTTTTGGTTTTACGACACTCAATTGAAAACTGCTCTATTTTTGGGTTTCCTGATTTAATTAGGCTGCAAGTATTTGTCTTATATCGGCGGATCCAACGCGAAAGTGGAAATGTAAACAGGGCAATTTTGGTCTCACTTTAGAAAGTACTAGTTCGCGCACCGTAGGTTCGGGCTTTCTGGTATTCTCGCACAACATGCTACTGTTTACGTAACGTAGGAGAATGAAAAGGCTGCCGGCGGTCTGTTTATCAATTTAATGATACAAGTTTGTTTTTTTTATGATTTCAGTGCCCACATCATTTCCTTTAAACGTTGATGGCTTTCTCGGCGAGTTCGAAGACATCATCGTAACGTGGAGTCCAGTTCCCGTTAATCATCAGCGTGGGGTTATTCAAGGTTATCACATTGTTTATGTGGCTCAACCTTCTGGCATTCAACAGAACCTGACAGTCACTGCAAATAAAACGCGAGTGAAACTGCAAAACCTGAAAATATACACACTGTACACAATTGCGGTAGCTGCCTTCACTGTCGCCGGTCAAGGTCCGTCAAGTCCAGAGGTTGAGGTTCGATCGGCAGAGAGTGGTAAGAGACGTCCGATAGTTTGAATTTGTGATTGACCGACTGATTGACTGACTAAAGGACTGATGGACTGCATTGTTTCCTTTGAACGGTGTCCCACTTTCCATTCGATTGATTGATTCATTGATTGATTGATTGATTGATTGATTGATTGATTGATTGATTGATTGATTGATAGCTTGATTAATTGATCGATCGATGGACCGACCATCGATTGACAGGTAGATTGATTTGCCATGCTTTTTTATATCAGTTCCAAGCCAACCACCTCCGATAATATTGGCACACAGCACGAATTTCAACAGTGTCACGGTGACATGGAAAGCTGTCCCAAAGAACTATTCAGGTGGAGTTATCAAGGCTTACGGCGTGAAGATTGAGGGTCGCTCAAACAGACATGGATATCTATATACCTGTAGCAATAGTTTTAACATCGTAATCCAAGGTCTGGAAAAGGCAAAGGTTTACAAATTAAGTATTGCTGGCTATACATCAAAAGGAAGGGGAAACGTCAGTGAATACATGACAGTTCAAACTAATATTGGTGGTAAGTTGTAAAAAAGTAAAACATTCTCTCTTCCCAAGGTCTTCTATAATCAAGAAAACGTCATCAAGCAAAGAAGAACTCCTAAACAACCGATAAAATACGTAAATCGACTGTCCGCTCTTTTTGTCTAATAACCTTTTAGGAACAAAAAAAAATGTTTTCCTTTTTTTTCTCATTCATCTCCATGGAACCCAGAGCCCATGGCTAACATTTGGCAGACATCTAAAATCTTTGGTTGTCATCTAAGATTTGATTGCTCATAATTTGTTATCTCCATATCATTCCGCAGTTCAAATGTATGCCATTTCATTTCATTGTTATTTTGTTATTTTTTGTTATTTATTTTTTGTTCGAGCAGGTTGAAGTTTTGGCAGCTATTCAGATGATGTGGACCTGCTATACCCACCCACCCATATACACACAGAGGACAGCCACAACACCGGGAACTTCATCCCCTACTCTTCTCGAATAGTGTGTGGGTTCTTTAACGTCCCACAGGGAACTAATGAACATGGAAGTTATTTGTGAGACGGGACCTCCGGCTTATCGTCCTTATCCGAGAAGACTTGAAAGTGTAGCCATTTGCCGATGTAATTACAAAGGCAGCACTTTCTCCTCAGTTATTTAAAGACCCTGAGTGTTGGTCCGGCCGGAGTCGCACTCACGGCCTCCCGCATGGCAGCCCGGTGCTCAACCAACTGAGCCACCTGAGATAGCACCTCCTGCTCGGGCTCGATAGCTAAGAGGATTACAGAGCGCAATCGCAGGGTTAGAGGGTCGAAGCCCACCCAAGCCTGCTTGGTTGAGCATCGGGCTGTCACGCGGGAGGTTGCGGGTTCGAATCCTGGCTGGATCAACACTCAGGATCTTAAAATGTCTGAGGTTAAGTGCTCCCATGTCATTTCATCTGCAAATGGTTAGACTTTCCAGTCTTCTCACATAAGGACTATAAACCGTGGGCCCCGTTTCTCAAATATCTTTCATGCTCGTAAGTTCCCTTTGGGACGTTACATGCAAAAACCCACACAATATTTGAGAAGAGTAGGGGATGGGGTCCCAGGTGTTGTGGCTGTCCTTTGGGAGTGTATAGCTGAACAGTTGCCAAAACCTCAACCTGCTCAAACAAATAAATAGCAGAACAACAAACTATTAAGTTGTTTATCCAACTGTGATAATCTTATCACACTCATTTCGGCATAATTTGTTATTTTGAACGCAGCCTGCCGAGCCCTTGGCATGGAGAACGGGAGTATCAGCAACAGTCAGATTACTGCGTCATCATCGTTATCGTATCCTCCAACACCTCCACATACAAACCTTCATGATGCAAAAAATGCTCGCTTGAACTACCGCGGAGCTTGGAGGGCAGCCTCGGATGACACCGAACCGTGGCTTCAAATCGATCTTGTGGCGGTGGTGACAATCACAAAGATAGCAACTCAAGGACGATTTGATGAGGATTACTGGGTCACAAATTATTCTTTGAGCTATAGCCGTGATTCGCAGCAGTTTTTTAAAGAGTATAGGCAATCTGCTGTTATCAAGGTCAGTATCATGTTTCTTTCGAGACTTTCTGTAACACAATCGCTTCCCGTATGCACCTTGGCCCTGCGCATGCGTTTGTAGTATTACCAAGACTTAATCTCTACACGCCTTTCCACAGTACTTTCAGGGTAACTGGGATAGAAACGCAATTGCAGTAAATGTGCTCATTCCAGTCATCAAGGCCCGCTACGTTCGCATTTTGCCAAAGGCTTGGCACAGTTGGGCGTCCATGAGATTGGAACTCTACTCTTGCAATTATGGTACGTATGACAACATGAATTCTGTTAGCAACCTTGAAAATCGATTTGCGTTTCCTTCCTTTTAAACATGAAGACGCGCTATAATAGGAGTTGCTTGCTCCGTTTTGTTCGAATTCATTCAAGCACGACTGGCGATCCAAGATGGCGATCAACAAAAACGGAGTTCTCGAAAACGATATTTTCAGGGCGAAAAAACGCCCGTCTACACGAGCAGTTTTTATGTGACAATTTTATGTGGCAAATACACTTGATCGCGCAGATGGCACAGCAAAAAATTCTTGACAATTCGCAGTTAAGTGGGTCGGCAATGCCTTTGGATAGCAGAGATAAAGCAGAAAGAAGATGAGGTTGCCTGATCGTTCTCAAATGGCGGTCACTGAGAGGCAAAAATTTGCCATCTTTTATATCACGAGTCGTCTACACGAGCCATTTTTCGTATTTGACAATTTGACATCGCTCGGAATAGCAAAAATACGTGTTAAAGTTGATTCACTTTAAACTAAATTCTGCCATAATATGTGACCATCGCATTTCAAACTTCATGTTTTCTTCACCTCTTGAGGATGTTACAGACCGGTATAAACACGGTATATGTTGTGATACCACCTCGTGTGAACGCGATAAGTGCTTTTACACTAGTCCTATCAATAATCATCGTGTACAGTACTCAACAGAATTCACCACATTTTTCTGATGAGCGAATGGCCGTTTTAGTAGTGGAGAAGCATTATCCGTCTAGATGAACTATCTTTCGTTGCGCGACTGGAACGACGCACAAGGGAACATTATTCATCCAAACGGATAATACGTCTTGTGCCCGTCTTTATACGAGTAACGCATAACCAGACAAGGAAAGAAGCAGACTAACAACAATTTTTATAAAAGTGACGACACATTTGAAATTAAAGACATGTTTCGGTCGTGCAACGACCATCTTCAGTTGAAAGTAGAATTAATTTGAAGTTAATTAATTCTACTTTCAACTGAAGATGGTCGTTGCACGACCGAAACATGTCTTTAATTTCAAATGTGTCGTCACTTTTATAAAAATAACCAGACAAGCAACAAATGTTTGCTAAAGTTCGTTCATACGGATAATGCATCGTATGTAGCTCGTCCCGTCTTTACACTGGACGAATAACACGAGAGACACATAATAAGCAACTTTCACGATAGCGTTATTTGACTACAACTACCAGAATTCAGTTTGTTTTTCTTTTGTTATTTAAAATTTGTATTCCCAGCGGGGTAAAAATAACAATAGCTCTAATTAGCATGAGACAAGCAAAACCTGTAGGATTCTGGTACAAATCAGAAGTGAAACCAAAACCCATCGTGGCTCGCGCGTTCACATTTTCCCGCGCTTTGTGTCGGCTAGGTGTAATTACTTCAAGTTTTGATTGGTTTACTGAGTTGTCTCCGTCCTTTTTGATTGGCCAAAGTAATTACTTTGGTTTTGGTTTTACGACACTCGATTGAAACTCGCTATGCGTCTTCAGCATAAAAACGGCCAATGACGAATGCATAAACAAGTTATAGCGTGCAATACGCAAGTGCTATAGAAACACAGCAATGGAGTCATTTTGATCAGCATTATAATAACTTGCTTGCGCATTTCATGATTTGTGGCTACTCGTGATGTTGTGAAAGTTCTCTACTTGCAACTCGGCTACGGCAATTTTGAGAACTTTGAAAGTATCACCCGTGCCTATTACTGAATCACGAAACATACTCGGGTACATTCGATTTCTTATACATATCCGCAAACATGTCTTCGTTTCAGTCTTGATGGTGGACCCTGTAAATGTCACCAATATCACAGCAAGTTCATCAAGCGTAGGTTTGTCTTGGAAGCCACCAGAGTTGATGGAACCAATCGCCGAATATCGCTTGGAAGTCGTTGATCTTCTAAGAGGAGTGCGGCGTAACCTTACCTTTAATTCTTCCACGACAAATGTAAACTTGGGTTTCTTGAAACCGTTTACGAGTTATGAATTTCAAGTTTTTGGTTCTACAAGCACCTGGGAGGGAAAAATTACAGATACAATCAGCGTGACTACGCAGGAAGACGGTACGTTTGGGCAAAAATTGCTCTGTCTTCGAAAACCACCCGAAGTTTCTGATTGCCCCATTTTTTTCTGCAGCTTTAAACTTGCCAAATGCGCGTTTGTACATGTCTTAGTCTCTTCATATTATAAGACTGACTTGGTGAAATAGCCAGAACTGGAAAGTGCAATATTTGAAGAAGGGCTCGATCTAAATATTTTAATCGAAAGCAGTCTTCCGATAATTCAAAATCCGTATTGTCATGTCACTTGCATGAGCAATCAATGTCTTTAGTAGTGGTATTTCATATTTTTTTTCTTGCGACTTAGCTCCAAGTCAACCTCCAAGAAACTTTACTTTTCAACGCTCGACTTCTTCGGAACTGACGCTTAAATGGACACCAGTGCATCAGTTCTTTATCAATGGAAAGCTTCGTGGATACAAAGTCAAATACAAGAAAACTGAATCTCTAAGCGCCACCTGGACAACCCTTGTCATTAATGTCAATGAAACTCAACGATCTCGTCGAAAAAGGAGTGTAGCGGACGAAGCGATGACCTTTAATTTGGAAGGTCTAGAGGCGTATACGAACTATACTGTCCTAGTATTGGCTTTTACAATTAAAGATGGTGTACCAACGTTGGCAACAAACTTCACCACTGCACAAGATGGTATGTAAAGTGGCCAATATATTTATATTGATTTGCATTAATTTGATTTGATTTCATTTATGCACGACCCCACAAGCTATATCCAGCTTTAAACATTATCGTGTGAAAATAAAGTTCTATTTTTATTATTATTAACTTCTTACTAACCGAGCGCGAGGGCCGTACTGGGGAATATTGGCCCGAGGTCGTGGCAGTACGGACCGAGCGTAGCGAGGTCCGTACAAAAACTGCCGAGGGCCAATATTCCCCAGTACCGCTCGAGCTAGCTCGGTTAGTAAGTAGTCTATTATATGGCTTTTTAATTACCTTTTGCTTTGTTTTTGCAAGCCCGTAATCGGCCCGTGGGCATTACGGGAGAATAATGCCCTACAATTCAGTCACAATTAGCCAATCAGAGCGCGCGTTATATCGGCTACAAACACGAGCCATATAATAGTACTACGTAACACCTGCTTTTGTTATGAAATACTAAAGGCGTGTTCACATTAGTCCTCGATTCTGATCGAATTATAATCGAATTAAATACGAAATGGGTAATTACAGCCTCTGATTATAATTGGATCATAATTTCTTCAAACAACCTCAAGGGCGCA
The DNA here is from genome assembly GCF_036669935.1 of Montipora foliosa. NCBI lineage: Eukaryota > Metazoa > Cnidaria > Anthozoa > Scleractinia > Acroporidae > Montipora > Montipora foliosa. The sequence continues at coordinate 18,120,566 of NC_090882.1, read as the reverse complement.
ACGTTCACGATAGCGCCATTTGACTACAACTACTAGAATTCAGTTTGCTTTCTTCTCTTATTTAAATTTTTTATTCCCTGCGGGGTAAAAGTAACAATAGCTCTAATTAGCATGAGGCAAGCAAAAGCTGAAGGATTCTGGGACTTGCAGTCAAATGGCGTCATCATGCAAATGTAGTATCACATTGCGTAATAGGCCTGCCATTTTACAGTTTACAGTTTTCTCAGCGACCTAGCCTATGAATGGCTGCGAGGCTGTCGTTGACCTTGTATTGATACAGACCTTAATGCTTTTCTCGTGTAAATTGTGTTTTGTAATTCTAATTAGTCTACGTTGACAATAGAAAAGCGCAAAGGTTTGTATCAAAGCAGGGTAACCCGCAGCCTCAATTCCATTCTTAGGCCAGGTAACTTAGCTACAACTGTAAAATGGTCTATTGAACAAAATGGCGAACACGTGGTGGTATAAGCTGACGAAACTTCTAATTGCTTTATGGAGGGAAGATTTGGATTTATCTTCTATTCTCGTTAGCTATCCTTGGTTCTCTTCTCGCCTCAAGCATGGTGATGATAATCGTGGCAGCCCCACGATATGGCGCCATTTTGTTTCACATTGCGAGGTTACCCTGCCAATTGTATTTGAATTTTCGCAGATGTGAATAGAACCATAATTGAATAAAATTGAATGGCGTATGATAGCCTGATATATACTTCAGTTGATCATAATCAACGTTGAGTGTCCACACGCGCTACACGCTTTACACTGGCTGAGAATTAACTGTGGTTATCAACGAGGGGTTTGACGTCTCCAGGTAAAAATGGTACAAAGTAAACCGCATTAAAACTCTGATTTCGTTTCCGAGATTTGCAATTTACAACCTTTCCCAGAATTATCATTGCTCTTTTCACCATAATCTAGCACCGAATCACGCTCCAGTGAACATCACGGCCTACAACACAAGCTCTACGAGAATTAAGGTGACGTGGCAGCCAATCCCCCCAAGTCACGTGAATGGAATCCTCATAGGATACTGCGTAAAATATCGAAGAGCTGACAAAGTAAACGAGAACATTTCCATGGTATTGGTAAATAGCACCACAATGAGTGTAGAACTGAGCGGGTTGAGGAAGTACAAGCTGTATTCGATCGAGGTCTCCGGAAGAACCGCTGTTGGATTCGGAAACTACTCTGATGCTCTGTTTGTTCATACTGACCAAGACGGTGCGTTTTGAACGGTAGTAGTGTTACTGTAGTAACTAACGTAAGGTTCTTAGGCTTTTAAGATAATGCACATCAGTTTGGTCCTAATCCACTGGAACCGGCATTATTTCTTTAGAAGTGATGCTAGTTTTTTTGTATTCACCGTCTGTGAAGTGTTCATCGTAATTTTGCCTGATTAGTCATTCTTTCATTCGTTTAAAAGGTGCACAAGTCTTCAGTCCCCAACCACTCTTGAGGCTTATTTTTTTTATTGTGCTATTTCTCTGACTACAATTAACATGTCGTATGATGACCCAGGAGGGTCACAGTCCAGTTTTAATTTTGTGAGTCGTCACCAGTTCTCTCGTAAATCACAGATCACAGGTCATTGTTTTACCAATACAGAAAGTATCCTAAACCTTAGGAATTAGGCCTAAACAAAAGCTTTTAGGCAGAAGGTTAGCTTTTATGAATGTTTAGGATACTTTCTGTATTGATAAAACAATGACCGGTGACCTGTGACCTGTGAGAGAACTGGTGACGACTCACTAAATTAAAACTGGACTGTGACCCTTCTGGGCCATCGTAATGTCGAAATAGTTATTGCTCAACCCACGCGCATGTTGGGGCTTGCATAGTCAAGGATACCAAAGCAAGGCGTGCTGTACGACTGAAGTTTTTATAATTCTCAAGGTATCGCCTGAAGAAGTCTGGTCGTGTCGAAGGAGCCCTTGACCAGGAGCCTAAAACTTAATTGTATTTTTGGAACGGCGTTTTTACAGACCGAGTTATTCTCGTTTTTCACATGACGTCACGGCCGCCATGTTGGAGCCCCGACCAAATACTACGACTGAATTCAGCTCTATTTTTGTGCAAACGTTTTGTTTTGTTTTCGTTGAAAACCATGGCTGTTGATTACGTGAGTGAAAACCAACAATTTTTTAGATTGATTTTCCCGCGAAACCAGACCTTTCCAGCTAATCACAAATCTTGCATGACAAATTATTTCCCATGGGATAAAAAATGGTCACTGGTATAGACCCTTTGTATATATGACACCTAAATTTGAATAACAGTACTTTGTACATCCTTAGCCTCGCCCTTATGTTTCTAGACAAAGGATTTTTCACATGAATGCGAGGCTTAGGATGTACATTGCCATTTATGCAAGTGGTCTATACTCGTGCAATACAAATCATATTTAAGAACTCGTCTAAAAATAGCTTGATCTGTGAGAATGCCGTTTCATAGACCTAATATAGGTGGTTTGTAACCAATATCTGGAGACACAGGTAACAATGCAGCAATGTACAATTGCTGGTGGACGAACAAAAGAAGCTAATGAGACATCTTTTGTTTTCGTCCACCAACATGGCGCCGATGACGTCACGTGAAAACCACCTATTGTGGACTCGTGAGTGTCTCTAGTTTTTTTCTGAGTATTAAGTAACCTGCTTTATTTTACATGATTTTTTTTTAGTTCCCGATGATCCACCAAGTAACATAAGGGCAATCGGAACTGAACCAACAGTGATTAAAGCTTACTGGCTTCCGGTGTGGAAGGAAACCAGGAATGGCGTTTGTCTTGGATACAAGTTGGATTTACTCGATTCTTCTGGTCACAAAATACGCAACTACACTCTCGGTGCTTCTGTGCTCTCTCTTGAGATCACTGGTCTAGAGGTCTGGACCAATTACAGCATCAAAATGGCTGCTTTCACCATGGCAGGAGTGGGGAAATGGAGCGACGCAATACTAGTAGATACAACAGAAGAAAGTAAGCCATATATGATCACCCTACCCCAGGCGTTGGAAGGCTGGATAGCACTATCCATTGGATAATTCCTTGTCAAGTAGATATTAATTTGAATTTGAAGGGATTTATGATGCGTGGCGTTATTCACCATTTAAACAACCGAGGCCCGATGTTTTGTTAGGAACATAAACCCTAAAGACATGTTCATTTTGTAAACCGCCAAGGGTAAAAAATACATCCCCAATAAAAATATTGAAAAAAATGTGTGTTTGTCGATGATGACTTACGGCATACTCGGAAAAAAATATACTTACTTCCGACATGAGTTGGCTCACTTGGTCGAGGTAAGCGCACGAAAAGAACAGGATCAGGAAGAGCAGGAAGAATCTCTTTTACTCTCCCTATTCTTCTCTCTCGCTACAGTCATCATCGAAAAAATACATCTCCTTTTTATTTACCGGGGTTAACAGTTACCACCTCTTTCGTCACAATAGCAAAAATGCACCAATGGGCCCTTTGCAACATAGTGATCACGTGATACAAAAATTGCCATGTTGTAACGCAAATTGCGCGCTGGGATATCTAAAAGAAAGCACGTTAATCCAAATTTTCTTTGTTTTAGATGTTCCAGTGGGCAATTTGCGTTCCAATATGGCGATTTTTGTACCATGTGATCACTATCCTGCAAAGGGCCCATTGTTATTTGAACTCCCACCAACCTCGTTACCAGGACCACTTCCTTGACTTCTGGGCTAAGACAAGGGAGAGGTCCTGGGAATGAGGTTGATCTCCCACGAGTCCAGTGGTAGAGCATACGAACCATTAATGGAAAGTGGTAGGTTCAACTTCTTCAAAGAAGCACCCGGGCTTTTTCCAAGCATCCCCGAGTCAACATCTAATATATCTCTGTCTGTGTCGTTGGTGTAACCATTGCCTTTCTCTTGTGTTTAATGTACAGCTCCAAACAAACCCCCAGCCAATCTAACAGGATATGCCAAGAATTCAACCTCAATATCTGTAAAATGGGATCCACTTGTCTTACCAAACATCCGAGGAGTTCTTCGTGGCTATGCTGTGTATTATAAAGAAGCGCCAAACTCAGTTCATCCAAGCATGCTAAAAAACATAACGGTTGACATGTCGGTTACATACGCCCTTCTCATCAATTTGCACAAGTATACAGAGTACTTCATCTGGGTAACGGCATTCACAACTCAAAACGGAGAGATGAGTCAATCCATATCTGTAAAGACAATCGAGGACGGTGAGTTTTTTCACTTTCTCACTTGGTCTCTGTTCCTTTTAAACAAGGTTTCCTCTGAGATGATAACTGACATGAAACCACTGCCAGTTCACATCGGTCTCTTTCGGAATCCTCTCAGCTGTTCAATCAAGCTCAGCTCCGACTGTTAAAGCTTATTTCGGTCGGTGGACGGATATGAATCTTTCAGACCAGTAAGAGAGTTTTCCCTAGTTTGCTTTGCAAGAAAACTTTGGAACAAACCTATCTTTTGCACGTGGAGGAGCATGTCAGCGGTATGATGTGCGCAAAAGTTACTAGACTGCTCACCAGGTCTCATGTTAGTACGTGATATAGTGCGAAGTCGCAATGGGCCATTTCCGAGTTGCTGTTTGTCTCGGTTTCGAAGTGAGTCTTGGTGCTCAACTATTGAAAGGAAAATGAGTTTGATTTGCATAAGAATACGCAACTCATTTCCATTTGAATGGTTGTGCACCAGGACTCGCTTTGAAACTGAAGCATGCAACAACTCGGAAATGGACTATTGGTAAATTCCTAGGTCATGGTTTCTAGTCCCGTTCAAGCCTGAACTTTATGTCAGTCTTCCTATGCAGCTAATTCGTGAATGAATAACAGCGCAGGTCATACCTTAGCTAATCGGTAACACTTTCAATCCTTTCCAGTTCCCGACCGTCCGCCATCCTTCATCACGTATTCGTCACCAAGCTCCACAACCGTTCTGCTTAACTGGGGTTCAGTCCCTCCAAGGTTCAAGAACGGTATCATAAGAGGCTTTAAAATTGAGTACCAGGAAAAGAAGCCCAATGCAATGGTGGAGGCTAGAGAGCGCATGCTCGTGAACTGGGTGTTCCTTGACAATCTTCAAAAGTTTACAGTGTATACTGTGCGTGTGCGCGCTTTTACTGTTCTAGGATACGGACCAGCGATTAATACAACTATCATCACAAATCAAGATGGTGAGCAACTCGTTTGGTCCATATGGGCATAATTTTCTTCTTTTTTTGCAGATTAAATCAGTAAAATCATTAATTTATCAAAATTTTACAATAGGATGTTGAAAACTTGGGCATTTTTACAAGAGGGGAAATCGGTGAATACTAGCCGAAGAAAACGCTTTGCTGATTAGAGAGTAAAGGTGCAAGCTGTTTTTCAAATTCGTCTGTATCCAAAATAAAATTGGTCCAAACTTGTCTATGCCGACAAGGAGCAGGCGTTGCTCAGTTGGTCAGTGTGCGGCTTTCGGAGCAAGATGTCGCCGGTTCGATTCTCGGTGACTTCAGCGTCTTTTGCGACTTTCCTCTGATCCGTGTAGCTATAGCTTTAAATATCCGTAAAACGGAGCACAGACAGAGGGAGGGAGGGGGGGGGGGGGGTAAAGGGCGCACCGTCGGCTTCCATTGATACTAGTTGCGTAACTGAAGGAACTCCCAACGTTAAATAAAATGCCTTTACTTTGCTTTACTTTAGTTTGCTTTGCTATGCTTTGTTGGAGGCGCAATTGTGCTCCGATATCCGTTATGTCCACAAAAATGGAACTGATTTGATTCACGCCCGTATAGGCCTCGTCAAATGTTACCATACCTCTCTTCACTTGCGTCCAGAAAATGCGATTTAAACTTCCTCAAATTTTACTATTTAAGAAAACATAGACATGGATAACTCGAATCTAAAATCAACCCTACCGCCAACTGAGTCGTTTTACGGAGGGAGAAAATAGGGAACTTAAGCAAGGACGAAAAGACGACTTTGATTAGCAAAACAATAGCTTTGCCGTAAGATACGCACGTGCGTTTCACATTTTGAGACATTTCTTTCCAGTTTTTTTTTTCCGTCGTCCTGCCAACCGTGTGAAATGATCAAATGTGAGGTTCTGTGAGGGACGAGAAGATCTGACGATGAATTTTCAATTTTCTCTCCGAACATGCCGAACGAGTCGGAGCAATGGGAAAATTGTCCTGATAACGGCAAGTAATACTTTTAATATAACGTTGTCGTAGCCGTCCTCGTGGTCTTTGCTTAAGCTCCTTAGAGTGTTTTAAACTTTGGCGTTAATCTATTCAGGCGCAGTTCTCAAAATGTGTGAATGAACTTAATAAATCCACCGTAATCGTTCTCTTTGTGGGAGGCGCGGTGGCCTCATGGTTAGTGTGCTCGACACCGGATCGAGTGGTCTGGGTTCGGGTCCTGGCCGGGGACATTGTGTTGTGTTCTTGGGCAAGACACTTTACTCTCACGGTGCCTCTCTCCACCCAGGTGAATAAATGGGTACTGGCGTAATGCTGGGGGTAACCCTGCGATGGACTAGCATCCCATTCAGGGGGGAGTAGAAATACTCCTAGTCGCTTCATGCTACAGAAACCGGAGATAAGCGCCGACCTGATGAGCCTTCTGGCTCGAAGCAGAGACTTTTACCTTTAATCGTTCACTTTCAAGTTCCCAGCAAACCACCGCAAAGCATCACTGCAGAAAGCCACGTTACCTTGACGACCATTCCCGTCCGCTGGACAGAAATCAATTCACGCCACATCCACGGAGTGTTGCTTGGTTACAAGGTCAGGTACCAGGTCATCGCTGTTGGCCAGGAAAAAATTGAAGATCAACCAATCACAGAAATCAGAGTAAATTCATCTACCCTTTCATTGGTGTTAGGGAATCTTGAGGTGTTTACTTTATATCGCATTGACGTGGTGGGATACACGATCGTGGGGGATGGTCCATCAGCCTGGATTAATGCAGGTCTGTTTTCGATAATCCTCTCTGTTTTCTTTTCGAACGATGGTGTTGACAAATGATCAGAGTTTCGGGTCCTTTGAGTCAATGTTTCCATCTCCAGGGGCCTGTTTCTCGAAAGTCCCGAAAACTTTTCGGGCCCGAAAAGCCGTTTGTGAAACTGCCAATCGCTTGTTTTGGAAACCCGATCTTTTAACATGTTTTCAAGGCAACAAAATTCAAAATGACTGTGAACCTTGACTACTTAAATTTTCTCCCTTTTTGAGATACAAAAGGAATTGTGACACCCGAAAATGGCCCGTACTGACTTGGTCATGACATAATATGTACGAGACTAACTTGCCCTTGCCAGGATAGACATGAACGAGACTGACTCAATGTCGTCAGACATAACTTGCACAAGGGATGTCGTTTCTGGTCTCACAAGGACAATTTTGGATGTACAATTTGCCATTACCACTTCGTCAACTCGTGCAAGAGTCCACGAAAAAGGCATTAAAACAAACACATTTTTCTGGTCCTTAATCACGCTAACATAGCTACGTTTTTTTTTTTGAAATTGTGAATGTATAGTTTTAAACCTAGTCGTAGAAGGGTTTCCGTTAATTGCTTTAAGCATAAAAGGCTTGATTTGTACCAACCACTTGTTTACTTATCATGCACAGAGACTTGTCGTTGTTATAAACGCTTTACCACAAGCTGGTACGCCTTCCAACCGTATGTCCAGTCGTCAAAAAACGGCACTCCAAGTGGCCTTATTCCACCAATCTTGAGCAAGCTGGTAGTCACATGCTGTAAAACGTGTAAATCACATGGAACATCTTACGTGGACTTAAACTCAAATGGGTTTGACCAGTCAGCGAAGCTGCCCAATTCGCGCAGGCTCAAGTCAAGCATCGCGGATCCCACCGACTTTTTCTTCCCTGTTTATGGTTTTAAAGACCAGTCACACTTCGCGGAAGAGTTTGGTTATCATGGTCTGGTGGAGTCACCTGGAATGGCGTACATTGTGAATCCAAACTCGCATGATGACATGCCTAATGCAGTGTTGATGAAGGTCGTATCATGCTGGCCAGCGGTGGTGCTTGTATTCATGATAACCTATGTAGCAGGCCTAATCATTTGGTCAGTGGTAAGACAAGACATTCAGCGTTATCTCTGTATCGTAATGCATGCGCATGCATGCCTCCATATAGAAAGCCCATCTCTCGTTCTTTTTTTTTTTTGCAGTTGTCTGCTGTCATTTTAATTTTTTTCATTGTTATGAAAAATATCACAAACACGGCTAGGTTTTGCAAAGAGCTTATTTGTGAATGGCAAGGTTGTGTTGATAAATGAAATATTCTGCTAAGAGTCTTGAGAATCACATTGACATGAGACAAGCCCAGAGCGGGCAAAGTAGAATGAAAAGTGGACTTCGCAAAAATCTGGCAGTTCATGAAAAGGAGAATGGACCAAGTGTTCTTTGCAGGGGACTGGACCCGAACGCATGATATGGTTCCCGCATCTCAATAAAATGGCAGATGACTGCCTTGCTTTTAAGTGACTTAGGTAAAACGAAATTTTAATGTTTTCCCGTTTAACTCGCCTTTTCGCAAATTTTAGCAAATTTGCCTTTTCTCTAATAAAAACGAATTGCTCGAAAATTTGGGCGAACCAACTTAAACCACTGTTCTAAGAATGCAGAAGATCCATCGGGGTTGTTTAAAAACACGCAATTAAACCTCTCGTGTTATTTTTGGACAGGAATCTCAAAACAATTCACGGGACTTTCCTGAGTCCTTCATCCTGGGAGCACCAGAAGGATTTTATTGGGCTTTTGTTTCCATGACAACTGTTGGGTAAGTTTGACTTCTTTCCAGAATGACCCGACATGAGTTTTTCCTGGCAAGCAAGCAAGCAAGCATGCATGATTTCATTTTTGTTTCCTGAATCTGGAAATAAATTGAAGCTCGTTAAAACTGTCAGGAGCCTACGAAAAGGAGCGACAAACACAGGTAAATTCTAAAGTTAATTTTTTGTGCACCCTGTGATGTTTTCAAAGAAATAGCACAATAACTGCTAAGCCAACAATGCACAGCGGGAGAAGCCGTTCTAGAACAGATCTTCAAGAAACGACAACTCAAATGGAGAAAAATATAGTTGTACGCTACAAATCAATGACTCCATATTATGTTTGATGGTTTGTGTTCTCGTCTTTGCTACAAACAGTAGTTAAGTTTCTTGATTTTTAAGTCTAACGAATTAACAGCAATGAGGTGACGGGATCATTGAAGGAAGTTTGGTTTAATAGCCTTAATGGCAATGACATATTTAAAAAAAGAAACGCATCTCTGTGTTTCTTCTTCGCAGATATGGCGACCGCGCCCCGATCTCATTTGTTGGAAGACTTCTTGCCGTTGTTGTCATTCTATATGGATTGGTGATCTTTGGACTTGTGAATAGCTTCATGGCGACATCCCTTACAAGCGTCACACTGGACACAGACTACAAAATTTACGGTGCAAAGGTCACCGACGCCTGTGCATGAACCATGGATATTAATAATAATAATAATAATAATAATAATAATAAACTTTAAGTTGGTCGCGGCAGTCAACATGCAATTAGGAGTTTTCTCTTTACCCCAAAGAAAACAAAAATCATAAAAGTTAAGTATTTGAAACCGTCGCCGACCTGTGACGGTGCGATTGTGACCTTTTTAGGAAAAACACATTTAACCAGTCAGTCGGGGAGTTATAGATTTTTTAGCCTTTTTTCATATTTTAGGTCGCAGCGATCGAGGATTCACCTGAATACAGAATGGGAATACGGAAAAATGCAAGGATGGATACAGGTATTTGTTGTTTTCGTTGGAAAAACAACTGCAAAGGAGTTTTCTTAGCTCGACATGACTTCGTAGTGCTTCTAAAAAGTGATAATTTGCGAATAAAACAGTAAAATTTGTTTGCAACAGAGATCGTAACGATTTAAACATGAAGAGATTGGGTACAGTTCGAGTTCAGTTAAAGGCTTGGGACTTAAATTTGCGTTTGCGTCGGAGACCATAATTTCTTGTGTCCATAACCTTGTGAAGTTATTCCTTATTCATCGTCGGAGAGCACAATAATATCTGTGCAATCCGACAAAAATTGCAAGGGCCCTTCTTCAACCATTGTTACGTTTTTTATTGTCTCTTCAAGATCAGGAGTACCACACTTTTGAAGATATCTACACAGCTCTACGGAAACGGAGGGTCATCGGTGCTTTAATAGACACGTACAGTGCAGGAAGCAGCAAAGAGAGATTTGAACAGGAACATCTTCGATTAAATAAAATTCTGGATTATTCATCCACGTATGGAGTGGTAATGGGTAAAGAGGCCAAGAAGCTGAGAAAATGTTTCAAGGCTTACACTCAACATGGCTTTGCCAACGAAATCGCACGTCTTATTCAGGAGAACACAAAACAGTTAAAGGTACAAGTTCAACTATGAGATAAAAAATTGTTGGGTTACTTGAGCACACCCCCTTCCTAATTCTTACCCTCCAAGCTCCCCTTTCCCGATAGCTTGGCTTGGAAACAAGAACAGAGATAACTGTGCTTAGCGCGGTTTCAAGGAAGCCAAGAACGCGATTATTTCATCGGTAAGTACGATCTCACGACTTATGTCTTCCGTTTCTCAGAGGTCCTTATCCTAAAATCTATTCGAAAACCTCAATTGGCTTGAAGAGTTTTGTATGAAACTATAGAAATGTGCGTGTTCCTAACAGGAATCGGACCATGACTTGCCGATTACTGGCTCGAATGCTCCACTAATACTAATACAACACTGATAGAGCTTCAGTAGACCCGCTTACGGTTTGGCTGTAGGGCGTTCCCAAAGGCTGTTCCTTCAAGATTATAATTCAGAAACATTACAATTAATTGCAATTACGTTTCGTGTTTTTGAACATCTTGTTTGGCACCTGAAAAGTTTAGGGTGGCGAAAAACCTGCCGCTGTGGACTTTGGTCTGACCTATGCCGTTGGAACAACGCACGGTCTCCCGTACTAGAGTTCAGGGAATGTCTTATGGCAGGAACCCATGACCCGGAGCCTACAACTCTACTGTGTTCGTGTAACGGCGTTTTCACAGACCGATTTATTTTTAGATTGAATTTCCCGCGAATGAGACTCCCACAGGAGCCCAATGACCAATTTCAAGAAATTAAGCTGACGTCATAGGGTCACCGAACCGGAACTGCCTTTGTGTTTTTTACCTAATTCGCGCGAAGGGCTAGTCTAAAAATAAACCTACTTGTGAAAACGCCGTTTCACAGACGCTGTATGGAAGTTGCACGCTCCAGATGGGCTCCTGCTTATGGTCATATGATGACCTGTAGAAGGTAATTCTTTTTCCGACATTCACCCTCAGTACGAAGTAAAATAGTTGATTTTTTAATAGTTTCTAGTAAAAATAACTTTATCTTGTAGGAGCCCCCCGACTCACTCCCAGTTGAGAAGTCAACAGGTATCTTTGATAGTCAGAGCACTGTATTTCAAAGAACCTTTCTCATAGCCACTACGGTATTGGCAGCTTTCACGTTGGTTGGTATCATCTATGAAGTCAAACGACGCTTGAGAGCGCGATCCCTGACTTATCCATGGCAACTCAGTAAGTTGTAAGCATGCAGTTAACAGTCAGTATTTGTATTGCATTGCTGTTGCTAAATATCCGCTCATTATATCCTTAAATGTATTGAAAGTTCCACCTGCGAGCATTCTAAACCATTCCCCTCATCAGAGCCACTTTCTCTGCTCTTAGTCATACAAAAAAGACAATTTTCTGCCTCAAAGTCCCCGCGGTTTTCAAGCACTGTATGTCGCGAGGGTAACAAGGCAAACAAGGCGAAAAGGGCCGGAAAGCAGCGGTTGGTATCCATTTGCAAATCTATGTTCTAAGAAAGCCGGATTTGTGTCTGCTGTTTCAATTAATCCCGTTCATTGCCTTTATCAGATTCAAGAAAGGCGTTGTTAGTTGAAATGAGAGAGATGGTGGAAGATTTCAATAACAACATAATGACGATATGGGAAACATTGACGTCGAGACACAAGCAAGAGAGGAAAAACTTTGTAAAAGGTCTGAGGAGAAATGCGAAGACAAAGTATCTGTGGATCGGAAAAACATAACTGGGCAGCTGTGCTTAAGAAAACCACCACCTCAAGTGTAATTAACGCGTTATAATCTTATGTCTACAAAGAACAACCTGCCCGTTCAGTTACAAGCATCTCAGATGGTAGGCGCCTGCTTTATGTAAAATATATCTTAGTTAACTTATGCCCGTTACTTGCTGCTAAATTGCTAGAATTGTATTTGTAGAAAACAAGTTGAATAAAAAGTGTTTATAAAGCCAGCTTGTCTTGCCCTATTCTAAATCTCAAAGCAATGAAAACAATCGGGCTCGACTAGTCTTTACATACTATTCTCTTTATTTTGTTTCATTAAAAAAGAAACAACTACTGGTCACACGAGTGAATTCCTTTCTATTCGCATTCTCCATCATCTTTCCCTAATAAACTATTTCCCCATCCCATAATGCAATACGTTTTGGGGATTCCTTACACAAAAACAATTAACAATTATTCTGCGAAGGCGAGGTGACTATCGGTAAATAAAAACCTTGACTTCGTCTCGGTTTTTATTCACCGATATCCACCGAGCCTGAAGTGAATAATTGTCGCTCCTGCCGTGAGCGAGCCAGAAGTGAACGAACGAGGCAGCTCTGTAATCGCGAGAACACATTTTTCCTCCAAACGCCAGGGATTGTGGTCAAAGGCACAAGGAATTGTGGTTATGCGCGAATGGAGGAATTTAGATGCGCAGTACGATTGCTCTGCTCAGTTTTTCATTTCGTCTCTCGTATCCTAATAAAACTGCAGATAGTTTCACTGTCACACAACAAAAGAATAAATTCGAAATCGTTCAGTGAAAAAGGCCAAGAACTTGGAATGTTGTAGGAAACAAATCCTTTAACCACCTCTGCAATTCTCAGGTCTATGCGGTACATCGTCTCTCAGTTATTTGTCGAAGTGTTTCATGCAACTTTATAGAGTTTTGTATGGAGACGTCATGTGGTCCAAGAACATGGTGGCTGGTAATCAACGAAAACATCTGGAGTTCATTTTGCGATGAAAGCGCTTACTTTTCGCTCATGAGATAAAAAAATACATGTGTATGAACACATCTCCTGATATACACGAAAGACTCAAACTGCTGAGACTTATAGGGACAGACTTTTTTTTCAACCAAATAGCTTTGTATCATGATGTCATGCAAGGTGACAATAGACCACTTTCGATATATTAAAATTCACTCCTACACAAAAGGCATCATCTCGAGGCTCTGGGGAATAAATATAAGGATTTGTATGAGTTTATTCCCCAGAGCCTCGAGATGATGTCTTTTGTTTAGGACTGAATTTTAATATATCAAAAGTGGTCTATTGCTGTATTTTGAAAACGAAAGACGTCACCGAACTGGAAACTTGAAAGAAGATTTATTTCCAAGTCATCCTCAACTTCCTTTAGATAAAAAAATTCAGGAGACCTTGCTATTTTTATTCTAGAATTTGATGACGTCACTGTGAAAACAATCTATTGTTTTCTTTCTTCTCTCGAGTGGGCTCAAGAAGGAGATCCAGGTGAAGGTCCAGTTTGGGGGGGGGAGGGGGGCACGTTTTGTACCGTCCCTGCTCAATACCTATCAAAATATTCCTTCAATTCCAAGCACGAACCGTCGTTAAATTACCGCAAGCATAATTGAACATTTTCCTTCCCCTCGGCAGCATTTCTACCATTTAGGTAAACTAGTTTTAGTATAATCACCTGCATAGGTGATTCTTTGACAAATATGCATTTTTTTTAAACAATCAATTTCTTAGTCTGTCACCTCCACAAGACGGCTTGCGGCCATTTTGAAAAAAAAAACCGCTTAGGTGATTACCGTGTAATAATCACCTACTTTATTTTCATTTAATTCAAGTGTAACCAACCAGCGCTGAGAATTAACAATTATTCGCCGAAGGCGGGGTGAATATCGAGGTGAATATCGGTGAATGGATATTTATTGTTTTAATTCGCTACTTTCCCATCCCCATAATGCATTACGTTTTGGAGGTTGTTTGCCTAAAAACAATACAAGTTATTTACTCTTGGGACTGCATCATTGCGTCAGTGAACTGGATATCCATTGTTTTAATGCAAAAGAACCCCAAAAATGAACTGATATATGGGATCTGTGAAAATAGCGAATAAAAATAACCCCCCAAAATAAACTGTTTTATGGGATTTGCGAAAACAGGAAATAGGCCACATTAAAAAATACCATAATACTCTTTGTTTGTCCTCCAGAATTTTGTCGTACCTCACTGAACGAGGTTCAGGATTGGGCAAAAGAACAATAGAACGAACAAAGATAACAATGGATTTGGTACAGAAAACAATAGGCAGTTCGACACCATCAGAAACCCATAAGGGTTGAAACGTGTAACGCGTGTTCACAGCTTCCGAATATTCAGTGCCAACTGGTTGGTTGAATGTTTCGGTGCTAAGTACCATATTTGGAAACCCCTAGCTCTTGTTGTTCCAAATATGGTACTTAGCAAATTGAATATTCAGAAGCTTATTTCCCAGCACACAAGGGGCCGTTACACGTTTCAACCCTTATGAGTTTCTGACACCATACAATGAATGTAATATCGTGTTCACCAAGGGGTACGACCCACCCAAAATTTTCCAGATTCTTGGGACTCTTGAATTAGGAGAAATACTGGGACCGATCCGAACGGTTGCTAAGTTTTTCCTGACACCAGGTTACTAAGTCCCACATGGAAAAAAAATGGCTGCCCTTCTGAGGGGTTGTGCGGCAAGAACTTGTAGGCTTTTGGCATCGTACAATTCAAGAAATCCCTTCATTTATAAACGAACATCTCCAAGCTTTTACAGGGAGCATGTCTGGAAAGTATGTCAGCCATGCCTATCCGGTTCAAGATATCTGTCAAATGAATCTTCGGCCAGCGAAGAAGACATCGACAATCGTTTCCAAAATCAGACGGAACGTGCCAGACCTGTCGCTTCCCCCGGTGTCAGTATAGAAAGTGATAATCAAGATTTGCAGGGAAAACGGGCCAATCCATCTCAAGGAGGAGACTTAAAATATCAGAGGCAAATCAGACAGCTGGGTACACTGGTGATGAAATCTCACTTGATTAGAGCCTTCGAAGAGATTCTTGAACGAGGTAGGCAATATTCAGCCATATGCTCATTTGACAAGCAGTATTACCTTTAAAAAAAACAAGTCTCAATACTCGTGTTCTGAAAATTAAGAAACTTAAAAAAAAAGCTTCCGATATAATATAATATAATATTACGTGTATTCATCTCACCTGTTCAGTGAGAACTAGAAAAGGCCTTTGCTTGATTACATAACGCAGTCAAAGGATCCTGATGGTTATGTATCAATCTTTTTTAATCTTTTCTATATTCATTAGCTCGAGCTTACTAACTGTTCGTAGGTTAAGTATATACCTCATAAGATTTTATCTTTTTGTGCAGTTGTGAATTTTTTCTCTGAAAAATCTTGACTTACCCCCTGTGCCCTTGTGACTAAAAAATCAATTCTTATTTTTCTTTGGATTTCAAGACTATGTTAACTAAACACTAAGCGACCAAAGCCTTAAACCTTGATTTCAAAAAGACACCTGTTTATTTTAACTGGAATTCTCTTATTTAATATTTCAACATTACTAACTTTAAGGTCTTAAGAGAGCTGGATCCAGGAGAAAATGACGTGAAAGGCTTAATACGTATATTGTAATTTAAGAATGCAAGGCATGTGTATGCCACAGAATTGATATGCAGCATGGGAGTTTTGGGCTTTCAGGCTTTTAAACTCTCGTTTTTCATATGTAAATAAGGTGCATTCACATGCTGAAATTTTAAGCTAGTGAGCCTTTGATGTCATTTTTCTCTGGATCCAACCCTCTGAGGTCCAATCGGTCAGTTTTAAACGTGAGTAATGGCGGACCATGAAATCCAAAACTTATATGCAAAGTAAAGGGCCTTTGGATAAAAATCAAAGTCAGGTGTTAAGGAAACACACTTTCAAAATCTGTAGAAAAAAGAAAGTGATTTTTTTTTTTCACAGGGGCACTTAAACCTAAGAGCCAGGATCGTTACACTGTATTCAGAATCATGTTAATGTTTAACTTGATTTAATGGTATTGAGCTAAAGTGACAAGACTGCTAAGTTTTTTCGCTTTCAGAGCCCTCATTTGACAATGCCATACATGTATGTTACAGTGTATAGTGCGTAGAACAAAAGTTTACAAACTTATTGGTTTTGTCCAGTAATTTTTGATCAATGGAAGTACTCAACTTCATAGTTGTTGTTCTTGACCTCCAGGATGTCAAAATTTGTTGCATAAGCTTGTTTTTAACAACTTCCCAAAAACATAGATCATTTGGAGCAGGATTCACTCCCCTAGGGAATCAGCAGATGTAAAAAGCAGGTCTTTTGAAGTTTTTAAGTCTGTTACATGATTCATTTGATTGGATTACCAGCTTGGACATCTCTTTAAATTATATATAAGACCAATTTACATAAATTTAATATATACCTACATTTATATAATAACTAAATCAATGCACGTGCTCTGATTGGTCAATCAGCTATGTTTTTTTATGCCAGTAAACTTGTGGAAAAATCATGCGTCTTCTGAATTATTATATAACAGTAAAATAAGATTAAACACTGCTATTTTTCACAGAGGGTGGAATCACATCTTTACAAGCCTATCAGGTTATGCGAAATTGCGGTACAGAGCTGTTGTTTGAAAAGCCAGAGGATAGAGTAAAGTTAGCACATTATTTTTGGGATCGATTAATGGAGATTGGTAAGTGCAGGGACAATTTTCCTCTACATCAATTTTTATTCTATTATCCTCAAAGTTCATGTAGATCCTGCATTAGATTTGCATATACATTTTGTTCTGTTACTGTGCTTTTCATGATACTGTGGAATCTCACCTTCATTGCCAACTGCCAAAGTGTCTTTTGGCTTCCATTATAATTTTGAACAGTAGGGTATTGACTTTCTCACCAAGAGAAACAAAGGTGCCAATAGCTGGTCTTTTAAGAGTAAACATTCTAAAAAGCGCACACACTTACACGTAGTAACAAGTAATCTCTGCTTAAAATCTTGGCTAATTAATTTTCTGGGTGGCTTTTGCTTGACAGTATAACCTTCAAACCCACTTGTGTCACTCTGAGAATTTTCAGGAAATGTCATACCAATGTACATGTACATGTATTCAATGAACTAGGCTAACACAGCATCTTTCCAAGGGATGATTTTGGCTCAACTCAGCTTCTTGAAATCACCTTGGCTTTGAAAGTTTGATTGATGAAAGGCAAATTACAGTTTGGTGGTTGGTGCTCAATGGTTTGTTTGTTCAGACTTACACTGTACATGTAAGAAAATTGCAGAAATAAAAATATTATTATTACGAGTGTCAAGTATTTATGAGTCAATGAGTCAATGAGTCATGAGTCAATGATTCAATGAGTCAACGAGTTAGTGCAGTTAATTAAACCATAAAATGAAAGCTAAAATTTCAGAGAGTGCTTAGGCCTAGTCACTGAAACGAGGGCTTAGGCTTAATCAACAAATTATTGCTATATTGACTGTGAGTCCATTGACTCATGACTTATGACTCATTGACTCATTGACTCATTTGACTCATAAAACATGCGTTCTCTATTATTACAGGTAATTATTGCTCTAGATCAAAGCCCAATATTATTGGTACTGCATCCAAATGTAAAGAAATCCTTGAGTTGCATGTTACAGTGCATCATCTCTGCCACATATTGGTGCCATAAACAACACTGTACTGTACAGGTAGCTCTCTCATGAGCAGAGCAAACAAGGCTATTGTTATTACATGTAGTATCTCCTGGGATTTCTTTTCACAAGGTTGCAAGTCAAGGAGAGTGGTGTATACATTGTACACTGTACATGTGCATTGTGCAAATCTTAGAGTTTTTACAGAAATGCATTCCATCTTTGCCATTTAAATTCGGCAGGGCTGAACTATTAAAAACAATTTTGTCTGACTTTTTTAATCACAGTACCTGACAAAATAATACAGTACTAAGTCTTATAGTATGATTGTACCTTTTTCAACTGTGAAACATGTTCAAAAATAAATTCAGATTCTCTTACGTACTTGTTATTTTTTCTGCCATTTCTTATAATCCAGTTTATACACAGGTGTCAAGCCAGATGTTATGCTGTACAATGCTCTCTTATCGGTGTATGTCCAAAACAACCATGACTTCAATCCACTAGACATTCTCGAGAAGATGGAGAAAAACAGTATTGATCCAAATAGGGTAGGGTACTAAGCATGTTTGTTTACAATATATGTCTTTAATTAATTACATTGTACATGTAATTAAATGTCTGCACCATTGATGAGGTTTGATGGATGGCTAAGGTCAACTTTGTATCACCAGAGAAGGTGTAAAGTTGGTGTGAT
>NC_090882.1:18087059-18089559 GCF_036669935.1 Montipora foliosa | reverse complement strand
ATTCCTTTGCCACCAAATACGCGTAAACAGAATGCATATCAACGACTAGTCTGTATTTCTGAAAGAATTCCCCATTTTGACTTCGTCGCATGCCCATACTGACAACAACGGCAGTTCAGATTGTTAAAAGTCGGATCAGTTTTTTCTCAGGTAGTCTCAGTTTCGCTCAAAGCTGCTCTAAGGTTCTCAAAGATCACTAGGAGCTGAGATGACCGGCATGTTGATGGAGATCAGTTTGAATGACCTTTATGTCGATCCCCGCTCTCGTGCAAAGTGTTTATTTGTAAAATATATTAGAAAAAATATATATAATTTTGTCTTTAATGTCAACAACTTACCTTTGGCTCCACAATCGAAAAAGATTTATTCTAACAGCTCGATCCGTACGACCCGGGCCGTACGACCGCGACTGCAATCACAAAGTTTGAACAGTCAAGATGCGATGATTCGGGCGCGACCATGCACATCCAAGAGAAAATGACACATCTTAAGGGCTAGACTTTCAAAAGTCCTTCGTCTCGTGTAGATTCGCGTCCGAAAAATCACGCTTCGCTCGCCAAAACATTTTCTCCCGGGATTCTCGTGAGGTGGAATTTTGGCAAGTCTACTTAAGGGCTTGAAACATGAGAGGGATGGTTGATTTCTTCAAACACGCACTCTTTATTTTGTCATGCAAAATGGACTGATATTCCAAGCATACATACATTTTAAGACTCTAATACTTTTTTTCAAGTCTTTCTTTTAATTTTTCTGACTCAACAATGCATTTTTCAGCAGCTATTAATTGTTTTGAATAATCCCCTACCCCCCGCCCCACGTAAAGTTACAGTCTGTAAATGTATGCAAGCATAAATTTCCATGCACTAATGCGACACGGAAAACAAGAAATGGAGGGCATTTTATACCTCATGCGCTTACTGCGCATGAGTAATAATTATCGCTACTGTAATCAATACTGTGGGCTGAGGAATTATGAAAAAAAAACAAAACTAAAACTCCATGTGTACGTTAAAGTACTTCTCAAATCGAATACTGCATTACTACTACTACTACTACTACTACTACTACTACTACTACTACTACTACTAATAATAATAATAATAATAATAATAATAATAGTAATAACATGTTTAAACAGGATGACCAATTCAGTTAGAGAATGGTCATTTTTGTAACTGACTTTTAAATGCTACAAGTAATTGGCTCCAGAGGATGGTCAAGCTTTATATTAGATCCTACATTAAATTTTGTTAAAATTTTATCATAAATGTTAAATATTGGCCGAGTATTTGCATAACAAAATCAACAACGGAAGTTGGAGATACAGAATTTCCATTTTTTTTTAAGTACCTTAAAATGTAAGACAAATTCCATTGGATGTGAGTCATACATCTCATTTCATTGATTTGATTCTTTGTATAATATATCTGATCTGCCCTCTTCCTCCATTGGAGGTTGAGAACAGTACAGTGTAATGAAACCAAATGAAAGTCAAGTATAATTTTCAACCCACTGAAAGAAAGGTTTACTTTGCATGTCAGAGAGCCAGGCATTTCACAATATTTTCAAAGCGTTCAACAGCACTGTCACAAGCCAAACAAGTTTTCTTTGGATCAGTTACAGTTGTAGTCTTTCTCTACCCAAAAATCACCTGCTAAAGGTACTCGCACCTATTCCAGGACACTCATATGTATGTATGTAACTACAAGAGGTTAATTTTTATATGGATTCATATAAAAAAAAAACTCGGGTCAAAATGGCGGACGGTCACGGGTTTTCTTGCTCCTTCTTTACGCTCTTGTTGCTGTCCATCTACGCTGTATGCTGGTCAAGTGGTTTATCAAATGTTTGTTGGAGTCAATCTACATGTTATTTTCAACACTGTTTATCGTTAAGATCGTTCAAACCCCGCTTTACTTATGTACAGCCTTATCGAAGAGCTCGAGCAATTACGAAATTCGCCAAGCACGGCTTCACGTACATGGATCTATGCAAAACTGATTCTTCACTACTTTTACTTCGCTGTGGTGATGTTTCCCCAAATCCTGGGCCACAAAGATCTATTGCAAATCGGACGAGATCTTTAAATTGTATGCTACAGAATGTAAGGAGTCTAAAAGCCTTTACCAACGTTAGAAGTGCTCAGCGTGAACTAAAGCTGCACATTCTTCAAGACATTACCTACAGCTATGATCTGGATATTATTTGTTTAACTGAAACATGGTTGAACGACTCTGTAAGCAATCAAGAATTACTACCCACTGGTTACAATATTCATCGTAAAGACCGTTTAAATCAAACTGGTGGCGGAGTTTTGTTAGCTGTGAAATCTGTCTATTCTTCCTGCGAATTATGTGTTTCTACTCATCTTGAGGTTGTACTTGTACAAGTTAAAATCAATCGCTTCAAAAAACTGCTATTCATAGTATGCTACAGACCTCCAAAGCCTGACGAACGTTTTATAACAAATTTGTCGTCTCTTCTTAGCAGTCTACAACTC
>NC_090882.1:18074559-18082059 GCF_036669935.1 Montipora foliosa | reverse complement strand
CAGTATTGTACAGTGTATGTCATGGTCAAGAGTTGTATTGCTGACATGGGTTGGCAGTTATCTACAGTAAATTGAAAGATGTCATATTCAGAATAGGGAGTCACTGTTCTTTTCAAGTACAGTGTACATTGTTGTACATTAAACAGTAATATTATTTGTACTACAGTATAATGTCAAAATTAATTGTGATGATACGAACTCTGTAATCTGAGGCTTCTTGCAAATTTCTTGAGTACAATCAAATCACAATTCAAGCATTTTTATTTTTCACCTGTCAGAAATTAGCAGTGCTATTTTGCAAGAAATGCTACAAAAGGCAAGTATAGTAGTAGCTAAAATAACTAAGAAAAAAAAATAGCAATGCAAAGCTTAGGTGACCTTTGCTAGGCTTTGTGTGTATGTACGTATGTGTTACTCTTTTCTTATGAATTGAAGTCAGATTTCAACAAGAAATAAGAAATGGTACATGTAAATGAGCCTTGGGAAACTATTGCGTAACTTGTAAGAGTACAATGTAAGTAAAGACGTCCAAGGAAAGAAGCTATAGAGATGTAAGAAGAGTTTAAGGCATTTGACTCTAGCTTCTTGATTGCTTAGCAAATCTTCCAAGTATGTCTGTAACCAGAAACCCGTGACCCTGAAGCGTTTAACTCTTATTCAGAGCTGGGGTTTTTTTAGTTTAAAAATCTCTTTAATATTTGGATGTGACGTAGCTTACGCATTTTCCCATGTGTGCAGCTTCAATCTTATTTTTGTCCATATTGGGGCGTAAAATTGGCGTCCTAAAATCCCCAGTTTTATTCCAGGGAAACGAGTTGCTAGTTACACGCTTCGACTAAGGTCACATGCTTCTGCTGTACTCAGTGGCTGTCCTACTACCACTCTTACCATTTCTTTTATTTAAAACATGTTGTTGACACCATTAATTATGATTAAAATTACTACCACATTACGTACTTGACATTACTTTGAAAGGTTGATGCAGACCAGTTTGCTTTTAGCCTTGTCAAAGAGAGCTTTTCTCTGTTAAGCGTCATTCATCTCCTGGTTGCTTACACTAAGGAATCTCTTAGCCATATCATTCACTGGCCCATCAAACAATTACTTGAGTTCAATGTAGGGAAACAAACAGGGATTTTTACATCCTGGCTATTTTTCTTTAATTATAATAATTATTACTACAAATTGAAAATAAGAGGTAACAAGAAAAAAAAGTGTCAGTGGTAAAAGTGGTCAGAAAATGTTGCCATGCAAGTCTCACAGAGTATTCCTTTCTTATTAGCCAATCACATCACATGCTTTATTGAAGGCATATTATAAAGACTAATTTGTACTGTGGTATAGAATTTTATTTTCATTTTTTTTGTTAAATAGTTTTATACATGTAAGCTTGGTACTTTGATTTCAGAAGTTGAGGGTGCGAGTGCACTACTTTTACCCACTTCTTGCCATGTACGCTAATAATCAAGATGCTAAAGGTACTGTTACACATTGGGCTTTTTGGTTGTTTGGTTCTGAGGCCTTACCTTTGAAGATTAACAATTAATTTTTGTGAAAGAAGGATGTTAAGATCATTAACCCTGTGAATGATACTTAAGCAGCGAGGAAAGTTAATCTCATCGTCAGTTATTGATGAGCTTGAAAACTGGTGCCTTAAAAGCGGAATGGACCTATTGTGGTCCAAGCACTGCAGGGTGGTATCCCTGGCAACCCACCCTAAAGCAGCAGCTTTCCAACACCAAGAAGCTGAAGGTGAAGGTGAAGATTTCCATTGGGTTGGTAGTTTCCCTGGTTTTTTGTGGACTTTGCAGTTGAACTTATCATGATCGTAAGTAAAAGCAGTTTCAAGGAAGTAGTCAGGATTCTCTTTGACAGAGCAAACGATGTTAGGGTGGTAACTGTTCAGACGTTCAAGCAGATCGTTAGGCTTATTTGAAGACAAATGAAGTCCTATGTTGTAAAACTTTTCCCTCCGGAATTAGCTAAAAGGTGTAAAATATGGGTTTAGGGGACAGTACTGTTACAGTAATACCCTAACGATGTTATGGTTTGTGTACATAGAGGATATTACATGGCCGCGCAGGGATACAAATTTTATCTTCGAGTGCTGAAAGTATATGATTTTTTAGTAAAAGGAAAAATCCTGGTATTTCATCAGTATCTATATAATAAATACTTAATACACAATTCAATTAACTTCCAAATAATTTTTGTTCATTTATTTGGCAGGTGCTCAAGAAGTTGTGAACTTAATTGGAGGAAATGGATTTGGGATGACAGGAACTGTGTATGACGTGTATTATACACTGTTGAAAGATTCATTATTTTCTTGAAGTTTACTGTACTTTCATGGGCATTGTGATTTGAGATGCATAATTTGTCAGACTATCAATTATGTTGTTCAGTAATGAATAGGATGGACTCCAAAAAAAACCTGAGTCCTTTTTAAAAGACCCTGTCTTTCCAATTACCAACTCATGGCCATTTCAACTGCATGCACTCTTGGGTCATTAAATTAAATAAATAGTATTCATCAGACAAGTAACTCTCTACACGTCTCTACAAGACTACTCTCAAAGACTTAAATTTTACAAGTCACCGAGCACTCCAGAGGCCCAAGTTGCTTATGGCTTACTGTATATTATTTTTTTCTGATAATTTCATGTGTATTAAGGAATGTTACTGTTACAGTAGTACTTCATAAGTAATAATTATGAACACCAACAGAAATGCACTATTCAGGTCACATGTACTGTATGGCTCTTTAAATAGTGATAAAGTTCAGCTGTCTGAAAGGAAATCATTGCCCGCAAATGAGATAAATATTCGATATCTGATGACAATCTTAGTACAAAGTTGACATTCAATAATTCCCAAAACAATTTCTGATTTCTCTTGAGAGCACTTGCCAATGCAAGTTTGCTGCATGCCAGTTTTTTCTAACACATCAGCGATACTATACATGTAATAACTTTGTCTGTTTCATTTTTCCTTATGTATTATAGGTTCAGGTTCTTAGTGAAGTCTTATGGGAATCCAGATGCAAATGACGTGGAGGCTTTTATTAATTTTTCGCAGGTGCATCTTATTGTACTATTGAGTATTTTCAACTAAGCTGATTGCTAATGTAGCACAGTAAAAATTCTACAGCTGAGGTTTGAGGTTGAAAAGCCGTAAGGGTCTTGAAAAGAAAGCCTTTCCACACTTTACAGTACATGCACTGTAACAAGAACTTATGGACAACTCTACATATTAAAAATCATAAACTTGACTGAAGAGACGTAGTCCTCAAGGTGTAAAGCAAGTATCAACACTGAAATACGTGTACCTAGTGACAAAAATAATTAATAGTAATTATTATTATTTATTATACACTAAAACTGATTAGATACTGTCTCGTTAGTCTCAGTTATACTTACTAGTGCCTTTGATTAGTCTGGAGAAGAGGGAAACCCAATTTAAGATTAAGTTTAGGGAGAACTTAATCCAATTTCTTTTTGCAGGATGTCCCAATTTCAAAGTACTTGCTGACAACAATGGCACAATTGGTCATGTCAGCAGGACAGCTGGAAAAACTACAAACAACAAGTAATGTTTTTTTTTTTTTGTAATTTTCCACTTACAGTATGCTTTACGTGCTCACTAACACCAAAAACCTTAGCGGTATATTCAAAATAATTATATAATATTGTTATGTTCCCCTTCTCATGAAGTTGAATTTGACCAGTTGGCTTGATAGCTCCATTGGTACATGTACATCCCAAGGCCATTGATAAGGTGCCAGTCTGCTGAGAAGTAATTTTTTTTGGTGGTTGGATTATCGGTCCATACCACCACTCAGATTCCTTAAAATAGAATGTAACTTTGACAATGCAAAATTAATGATTAGACCCTCTCTGATCCATCATCTCAGACATTAAAACCCTTGTTTTTGAAGATCACTGTGCAACATAAAAGAATTCACAGAGTCATTATTTCAAAGAGTAAGGTCTGGAGTTCTCAGTGCTATCATCATCATCATCATCATCATCATCATTATCATTGTTATTATTAATATTATTTTTGTTTAGAGCGGTTTTCAATTGAGTGTCAAAAGTAATTAGCAAATTGCTTTGGTTTTGCATTACTTCACTCAGTGAGTTTTTATCATGTGAATACATTGAATAACCTTTCCTGCTTCTGTCATTACCTTAACTCCGGAACTGCCCTTATTGATGAGTAGAATCATCTCACATTAGACAGGGTTTGTCTCACTCGTAGGAGGCGTCCGGCTTTGTCGTTAGACAGAGTAAAATCTATCAAGTCTGTCACTGCTGGGAGTCAATGGGTTATTAAAGGAGCTCATTTTCACCCTGGCAATAATAGACCTTTTTACCGATACGGCAGCCATTTTGATTTCTATCGTTTCTAATAGCTATTATGGGATGCCCATATGTATTTGCCCCCTGAGCATCCCATAATGTCTTCTGAAACAATAGAAATCAAAATGGCCGCCGTATCTGCAAAAAGGTCTATTACAGGGCTTCATATTGTACACTCATAATAATGTTACACTGTAAATGGTTACAATGTTACCCTCCTTGGAAAAAAAGTACTATTACAGTATAATTTATGTAACAGTAAAACTTGGTCATGAGCTTTGATTGCCATATGATTTTTTCAATTGCTTACATGTATGCAAAGTTTTGAACATTATAATGCTGCATTTGAAAACTTCATGCAACGTACAGTACCATATATGTTAGAGCTCGTGATTTAAGATCCATCTGTTACATGTACCATGCCACTTAATCAGTTTTATCTCAAGTGCTGTGAGATAAGGCTCGTGATTATAGCATCTACTCGATATATGTATACTGTATCTCAGAAAACCAGCCATAGAATCCATCGGTAACCACTAATTTTGCAGGTGACAGTGCAAATGTACAAAGGCAGCACGTGTCAGTCTGTCTTGGCTCTGAACCACCAACCTTCGGTATTATACATGGCTTGGTCCTCTACCAAACAAGTTTTTCTTGCTATTTTACATGTAAATGTACATGGTCTTGCATACCATTTCGTCTTGGATGGATGGGAAATTAAATAATTTATTGCTTGTCACAGATAAGCATTTTAAATCGATGACTTGTCATGTTTTCCTTTCAGTTGAGTATGCAAAGAAAGAAAATATTAATCCTCTGGCCATTACTGATGCCTTTGCGGGATATATATCCAAAAAGTGAGTAGGTCCTGCTAGTCTACCGCTAACTACAGGTGTATCCAATAGTTTGTTAAATTCATGAATTTAGTGACATTACATGTACACTGTACTGATCATTGTTCAAAGTGAAGTAAGGTCTTGTGGCTTGACCAATTTTAATTTTTTAAAATCAGGCGCCTTTATTGATGGTGTGAATTAAAGCCTTCACGTGTAATTAAGCTTTCTTTATTTTCACTCCTTGAAGGGATTTTGATCCGAGAAATGGACTTGAGGTAAGAACGGCATTCATTGTATTGTTTACTAACGGAGCTTGAGGTCTATACTGTATGTAACGGGCGGAGTTTTTTTTCAGTTGAAGAAAAAAAATCTTATGCAAGTGGCAAACTATCCGCACATATTATAATAATAAGTTATGTTAAAACATTCAATAAGGTGTATGTATTATAAAATCTTCCTCTTCTTCATGTTACGTTTTTACTTTGTAATAATTTGCATTGATGTCAGAATTTCATTCTGTTAACAGATAGTCAAGTTACTTGATAGCCTTGACTGCACACAGGGGCTTTGTAAGTTGACAACACTTTACTGAAGCTAATGACAAGTTTTGTGTCGAGTGATTTTTTTCTTTAAGGACGGTGCCTACTATTGTTATTGCGCATACGTTCTGCGCATCTCCATACTAGTGCAGAGATATTTTTGCGCGTTTTAAATTCATGCGGAGAAAGCAGAACTTAGCAAATGCTCTTGGTATCCAAAAAGAAAATTGGGGGTAACCATGCATTTTTCAGAGATAATTAAGCTTTAATTTGGAAAGGAACGGCACACATTGCTTTGTATTTTAAAGCTTTTTGCTAACATTGTTGATTAATTATCTTTGAAAAATGCGTGGTTACCCCTAATTTTCTTTTTGGATTTTAATAACACTTGTTGAGATCTGCTTTTCCCGCATGTTCATAAAACCGCGCAAAAATACCTTTGAATAAGCCATTTCCGAGTTCATGTCCGCCTCCTCTTCAGAGCGAGACTAAGTGCGAAGTTTTTCTTATGAAAATTAGTTTTTATTCATATGCAAAGTATAACTAATTACCATCACATTAACCTTCGCACTTAGACTCGCTTTGAGGAGGAGAAAAACGTAAACTCGGAAATGGCCTATTAGTAGGCACCATCCTTAAGCCAACTTTAATCCGGTGTTTCTTTAAAGATTAATCTGTCCTGAAGCCTGTATGAAGGCAGTGCAGCCGAGTTGTTCGGGCGCTTGCCTTGAGATTGGGGATCCCGGATTCAAGACCAGTTCTGACCACTCTTAACCACTCGTTGAATTTCATCCTGGTAGTCTATTTTTAACTGCACTCGTAAAATAATAGTTTGCCTCCAGCCAGATGAGATTTTTAATAGCTGTCGTTCTGTTCATTGATTGTGTTTCATTGGCCTTGAAAGCTCCTATGGGGAGTGGTCAATCAAGCATGTATTGTATTGTATTGTATTGTATTGTAAGGCTCAAAGTGTAGTTTCTCCTCCATCTTCTTTTGATATACATAATTATGTAGCTGAGCAAAGAATACTATATCGGCCTGATTGAAGGCTGCCTGCAGCCTAGTGTTTATCAGTTTTATTTTAGGTAGACCTTTAGACCTTGGATTTTACTTTCACATAGATGTTGTTGAACTACCTAGTTCGCTCCGTACTGGAAAAATATTGGTTGAGTTCCTTTTTTTGCAAGTTTATTTCACGCTTGGTCCATAAACTTGCGAAAAACAAACGAGACCAGCATTTTCCCAGTGCGGACCGAACAAGGTGGTTCAATAAGGTTTTTATTATATTGGCGATACTCGACAGACTTGTCAGTGTTTTGTTTATCTTCTTCCGATTCTTTTTTGGTACTTGCTTCTTCGCCTGCTTGTTTTAACGGTTCTGGGCCCGGTTGCTCAAAAGCCGATTAACGCTAATCCCAGAATAAAAGTTTATCAAGGAGTTTATTTCTCTTCTCCCAAATGTTGTTCAACGCTGATATTCGGCAAAACTTTACATTAGAGGAAGTCAATCTTGAAAAACAAAAATAAGCAAAAGAATGTTTCACCAAAAAGATGAAAACATGAAACCAAACTTAATTGACACTAATCCTGGATTAGGTTAATCGGCTTTCGAATAACCAGGCCGTGGAAAGTAAAATTCGTACTGGAACTCCGACATGGCTAAATAAAAAACGTTTCTCGCATTTTTCTTTTCATGCGTGAGAAAACGGAAATAGAAAATGGAAACAGTTTGGCAACCTATGTTCGCTGCTTCGTGACCATTCC
>NC_090882.1:18067059-18069559 GCF_036669935.1 Montipora foliosa | reverse complement strand
TTAGTTAACATAGTTTTGAAATCCAAAGAAAAAGAAGAATTGATTTTTTTTGGTCACAGTGGTACTTTAACAAGAAAATGGTATTTCTTTCCTACACGCTAAGATGAAAGCTTCTTTTAGGCTTTTCAATTAGATTTTTTCCCAGTGGGTTTTATGGCGTACATACAGTACCACTTATTGTTGCTTAATACATGACTGACAGAAGCACTTCCAGGGATCACGTTAACGCAGAAATCGTGCATTTTTACGCAAATAAAATCCAAAAAATGCATGATCGAAATTTTAATGCGTCCCAGGACGCAAGGCACTGACTTAAATAACTCACACAACTTGCTTTGATTTGTCAGTATATTCTGTTGTTTGTAAAACTGTTGGAGCGATCTGTGATCATAATTGAAGTTCTAAGAAATGGGGTTTAAAACATCTAAAAAGGTTAAAACTAAATTTTCGACCGCCTTCTGCGGTCTTCTTCAGAGGAATGTACTCTGCAAGTCACTGAATGCAAATATATAGCAAAAGACGTCACTGTTCGTTGCTCCTAAGGGAGGAAACCAGTAATGTGTAAACCCTTGGAAAGGGTGCTCTTTCATTAACAGAGTTCTTGTCCAGGAATGAATGTAACGGCTCTAGAAAAAGCCTTTGTCGGCCGGTCATATGCATATGCGTCAATATGTAATTCCAAGTTGGTTACTGTCTTTTTCTCATAATTTAAAACATACTCTTTTTCTCGCTGAGGGTCACCAAGATTTGGGACCCCCAGAAAATGCTTGGGACCCCAATTTGGCCGAACATGCGGGTCCCAGGACCCAGATTGAAAAATCCTAGTGCCATCCCTGAATTGCAGATCTGGAGGGGATTTCTGTTGTTACAGTCTCTTTCGGCCATTCCTATGTTTTATTTTGCTGGTATTCTTTACGTTTATGTGATGTGATTCTTTAAATCTTTCTTGTTGTGTTTGTTTGTTTGTTTGTTTGTTTGTTGGGAGTTGCTCTCTCATGGCTTGGAACGAATGGTCTTGGAAAGTTCCGGATCCATCATCCTCATTCATGGTTTCTTTTATTCAAAATAGAGGATACAGTACATTTACTTTTATCAGGGCTTACACATGTCCCATGTCTCATGTCTTCATGCCTTGTCTTTCAGATGACAAAACTTTTGTACCATTCCTACTTGTATTGACAGACTGTCAAAGCATTCATAAGCATATTTACATTTTATATGTTCTGTTGAACAAAGGAGTAGTCCGGCTGTTTTAATTCTTTTAACTGGTTATGGGTGTACTTTCCTTCTGTTTTGTGCAGTGAATAAAATTTGGATGTACCTGCTCTCCGTGCTGGGCACGCGAGTTCCCGGTTTGGTCTGGTTGGCCCGGGGGACCACAACTTTGTTAGCCTATGGCTATTACATGCTACCCTTCACTTGATTTCACTTCACAGTAACAGAGTTATTTAGTTTTCTTCCATGTTTACAGCAAATGTGTGGCTGAAATTTGTGTCTGGCCAAATAGTTAAAGCTACCGTAATTTGATTTTGACTGATTTCTCTTCTGTTAGCCACAGATATCTAGCAAAGAGAGAAATAAGTTTGAAGGAGGTCAGTGTCGTAGGTTTTTAACAAGAAGCCTGCTGAACACTAAAAATGTGAACTTGAATCAGTCTTTACAGCGGTTATCAGTCACACGCGTCTCTCAACGACGTTTTTTCATTTTTTCGCGAAACTAAATCTGGGTGGACGTCAATCAAATGTTTCCATGACAACAGTCTTGTTCACTTGTGACTGATAACCGCGGTAAATATGAAACCCAGAAAGCCTAACATGATTTCCTTTCTTTGCAACAGAATATGAGACGAATTATCCAATTGTACAATGAAATGTGGGAACAAGGAAAAAGGTAACCCCTTTTAATTACTAAAACCAGGCACCAAGCATTTCGTCTCAGTTTCATGAAAACGGTTGCAAAAATTTCATACCGGTCTGAGTTCGTCCCGGGGCCCGTTTCTCGAAAGTCCCGAAACTTTACGGGCCATTTTCGGGTGACCCAATTCCCTTTGTATCTCAAGAGCGGAGAGGATTTAAGTCGTCAAACTTCAGTCATTTTTCTTTTATTTACCTTGAAAACATGGTAAAAGATCGGCTCTCCAAATCAAGCGGCTGGCAGTTTCACAAATGGCTTTTCGGGCCCGAAAAGTTTTCGGGACTTTCGAGAAACGGGCCGCTAGTCTCATGTAGATACCCCCTTAGGTATCATCCTTTTTGCACAAATATGTATAAACCTGTAGGTCCAGACCTTTTTCTGTCCCGTCTCCAGAACTTTGGTGCATTCTTCCTGATGACATTTGTACATGCTACAATAGGAACCTTTTAAAATCTAATGGAAGACCGATGTATTACTTTGTTAGAAACGAATTGGTAGTGATAACTACATTTGTAACCTTCCTTCTTAATTTTGTGAAGCGCTTAGTTTTGTAATGGCCTAGTCTTGCAAAGGGTTTGTAAAGTGC
>NC_090882.1:18057059-18064559 GCF_036669935.1 Montipora foliosa | reverse complement strand
TATACTTCCACTACGTTCTTGGCTATCTGAATTTGATTTCGTAATTTCTTGTCTCTCTTGTTTAGAGACACAGGAAACTTTCGAAGAGCTTAAGAAGGAGATGAAGGATATGGTCATTCCAACAATCATGTACAACAATCTCATGCAGGTTTATGGATTTCATGGTATGCCTCAACTGCTCTTTTAAAAAGTGATGAACATAACACGAACCTTCAGATTTCAGAGCGAATTGACGAACACTCGAGACGTCAGCTCACAACACCCATAGACCGTATTCATAAATGGCGGCCAATAAATTATTGTTTTGTCCTTCTATTAATAAGACCAACTATCCTCGTTTTCACGTGAGAGGTCACAGTTGTGCTCCGCTCTACTACTTTAAGACTTTGTTCTGTGTTTTTCTCGTTTGGCTTGTGTTGATCTTCGTGGGCTTAAAGCACCTATCATCTCAAATCACATTTCCTCTTGAATTAATTTATTCTCCGAAATCATCCCAAATACATCGTGTTGTTTTTAGAACCTTTTGATTGAAATTTCACTTTATTATTGGCTTTGAAAGATCGGAAAAGTGGTCATACTTTGATCAGTGAGCGAGCAATGAAGAGGAGTGCACCGCTGTTTTGAAAGAACTTTCACAATGCAAAGCAGTTTTTTGACGTCAACCTGGTATCGAACCCATTCCCTTCGTTGCTCGGTTATTGATCAAAGTATGACCACTTTTCCCGTCTTCCAAAGCCGATAAGAGAGTGAAATTTCATTCAAAAGGTTTTAAAAATAATACGATGTATTTGGTATTTGGGATAATGATAATAAAGTGGAAAAGTATGTTGAGGTGATTGGCACTTTAATGAGTTGCTTGTTTGGTCATTGTTTTACAGGCGACTTTGACTCTCAATGGAAAGTGTTCGAGGAGATGAAGCAGAATGACGTGAAACCAAATCTGTTCACGTTTTCTAACATTATGAGGACCCACTTACTCAAGTTAGTAACTTGAAGGCATTTGTTTCTGAAAAAAACTCAGGATTTTGAAAACGGAGAAAACTGCGCGCGACGTACTTTGCATGGGTGTGAGATGTACTATATGGGGTAATAGACTCCTCAAAATTAATCGATCCTGATTGGATGAAAAGAGTACAATTAATCTCAACGTACTTAATTGACCACTCCCCGTAGAGGCTTTTCAGGGCCAATGAAACACAATCACGACAGAACAGAACATTCAACAACAACTGTTAAGAATCCCAACTGGACGGAGGCAAGCCAGTTGGCTATTTACAAGTGCAGCTGGGAAGTTGAACCATGGACTACCAAGATCAAATTCAACGAGTGGTCAGAGCGGGTCTTGAACCAGGGATCTCCGGATCCGGAGCAAGCGCTCTAACCACTGGGCCACACTGGCTCCTCTGCAGAGTTCCTCTACAACAGGAATACCCAGCGAAATTGCTCCATGTTTATCTATTTCTTTTGTTTGTAAAGTGCAATATGTGCAAATGGCTTTAATTTATCTCTCTTTCATTTGTACTGCGCACCGGTGGCACTATTGGCTGAGCACCAGGCTGTCATGCTGGAGGTCGTGAGTTCGACTCCAGCCGGACCAACACTCAGGGTCTTTAAATAACTGAGGAGAAAGTGCTGCCTTTGTAATTATAACCGCAAATGGTTAGACTTTCAAGTCTTCTCGGATAAGGACTATAGACCGTAGGCGCCGTCTCACAACCCTTCAATGTTCACAAACCAGTGGGGCGTAAAAGAACCCACACACTGTTGGCAAAGAGTAGGGCACGTAGTTCCCGGTGTTGTGGTCTGTTCTCTGTGGTGTATCATGGTTGGTAGGGTAAAATGCTCGGATATACTAGCTAAACCAAGCTACTCTAAAATCCGAGGGTAAATACAGATGTGATATGTATACGATTTGTAAATCCGTGAAACTTGAACTGACGAAAAAATTACTTTCTTAATCATACTTTTGTACATCAGGGACGACATTGATAAAGCATTAAAATTGTACCAAGAAGTGAAAGAACAGGGAATGTTTATAGCAGATTCAACTTGTCTGTTGCTTTTAAACTCCATGGCTCGAACAGGGCAGACAGAACAATTTGAGAGTGGTAAGTAAGAATTACTGAAATCATATATTGTGCATTTAGTTGCTGCAGGATGTATGTAGTATAATTTTGGTACTTGTTCTACCTCGGTTGCTTAATTCCCCACGGCGCCTGAGAAAAACAACTTTCTGGCTATCTGAATTTACGAATTTTTAAACAGGCTCGGGACTTTCCATCTTCTTGTACGAAATATCAAACACCGGTACAGAAATATTATCGTCAGTAGCTACACTCTACGTTACTTCATCATTTCGTGCATCTGAAAAAGTCTTAAAGTAAACATCTTATTCCAAAATGGCCGCCATTTAGATATTCTTTTGTTTTCATTCAAAGTAGACCTTGATGCCTCGTTCAAGGCAAAATATTATTTTGAATTTTCAGCTCAAGAACGAGGCATCAAGGGCTAATTTGAATAAAAACAAGAGAATATTTAAATGACGGCCATTTTGGAATAAGGTCTATACCGTCAAACTCACTAAACAGCACCACAGCAATGTATTTATCTCAAACGGCCATTATTCATGCAGAAGTGTCGATCTTTGTCTTGTTTGTCCTTGGTCCATCAGTTTATGGTATTATCTAAATTTAGAATAACGGTCCCGCCAAATAATGGCCAATCAGATTGGGCCTAATCAACACAACTCTTTTGATGGGTCCGCAACCATCTAGCCGCACGAGGGATTGCACGTGCTATCGAGCCAATCATGACGAATGAAAGCAGTTACATGGTGCAAAAAGCCTCAAGCTCAAGATCTGGGAAGATGCATGCGACCAAGATGCAGTTAGATCTGATTTTCGTTCTGATTGGTCGAGAAAACGGCGCTGGATTCATTGTACATGGCTTACAGTGCACGTGCGTTTCACAAAACTTTAGAGAGGCGGTTTGCGAAGTTGGTTTTAAATTCCCAAAGTTTCCTTTGAACTAGGGAATTTCATGACGGAACTGTCAATTAAATGGCAAACTTTGGAGCAAACTTGGGAATTTTGATTCGCGCCGAACTTCGGGGGAACCTGGCGAAGTTTGTTGAGATTAACAAGTTCGATCGGTTAGTCCCACAGTAGTCCTCACCACTAGCTGCGCATGCGCAGGCTGCTAAATACTGGATAAGTCTATTTTCATTTTCAAGAGTCAGTGATTCATGCGGTCTAACAGTAACTTTAATAACCAAGATCCTGTGTGAAGCTGCGGTTTATCGATGCACATGACGTTAACGGGACGTTTTCGGGCAAAGAAACGTTATTCTCCACCAGCTTGTAAATATTAATATCGTTAGTACACCCTGACTGAGTTTTGTTTCTTCCTTTGTTGGCTTCAATATTCCCTCTGCGAATGAAATTATCAACAAGGTTGGCAATGGTTTGTTTTGAAGTCTCAGTTCCTGTCCTGTTTGAAAGGGTCCTTTCCATCCTAACCGGCTTTCAATAATAATTTTTCGGTCAAACAAAACTTGGAATTGCTTTCCTTGCTCGGTGAAGGCACTCATTTTGAAACAGCAAAGGAGAGTAATAGCAAAATGACACTGCCGTACCTCATTCTCACGATGTTCGGGGTGAAATTCACAAGTTCGTTTCAAAGTTTGTCATTTTGATTAACAGTTACGTAATTAGATTTTCAGGTTCGAAGCGAACTTTGAGAATTTGAAACGCACTGTAAGACGCTCATAAAGCCCTGTCTTCAAACTGAAAGATGAAATTTACTGTGATTAAATTTCTTTTTCTTTGCCCTCAATTTTCAAGTGCTGGAAGATATCATTACAAACCGAACAGCATCAGCCAATAAATTTAAATTGATGGGGTTGCTCCGTGGCCTGATGTTTTGTTGCCTTCACGCTGGAAAGAAGGATCTTGCTTTGAAACTCCAATTGGTAAGTTCCCACAAGGGCGCACCTTGTTTCTTTTGAGGTTTGTTGAGCGGGAGACCGGAAAACGAGCATCTCGACTTATTTTATTCCTCAGTTCTTTTTTTTTTTTACTCTGACCGACAGCGTTTTTAATAGCTTGTAAGGGACAGGAAGTAAAGACAATCCTCCTGATTTGAAAGTATCACCCACATTGTAGGTAACGCATGGACTCATTTAGTCGAGGTGACCGGCAGAACCTCTTGTGACCCAGTAACCTACGTGTAGCCATACCCTCTCCCGTTTTCTTTCGGGGGGAGGGTACGGCTACACGTAGGCTAGTGACTCAGATTCTGATTTCGTCGGTAATGGAAAGCAAAGTTTTTCTTCGTGTCCTGAAGCACAGAACTGGAGTAAAACAAGTGAAACAGAAGTCGAAAAAGAAGACTATATCTAATCCAAAAATTAAAGACTTACAAACAACTATTACTCTATAATGCCTGTAACTCGAAGTAGGAGTTTAAGCCAGCATTGGAATCCATCATGTGCGGTATGGATGTCGAGGATTTAGAGATGAATGGCTATGTTAATTCTTTGACTCCCATGATCTAAAAGTTCCTTCTCCTAACTACTTCAATAGATTTCTTCCTTGGCTGGTCATGAGAATTTGGAGTTATATCAGGATCATACCCTTGAGCTGATAATAATCTTCATTCTCAATACTTGTTTAAACGTCAGTGTATTGAAATTGAGATGTGAATAGACCAATTTCGATATATTAAAATTCAGTCCTAAACAGAAGACATCATCTCGAGGCTCTGGGGAATAAATATAAGGATTTGTATGAGTTTATTCCCCAGAGCCTCGAGATGATGCCTTTTGTTTTGGACTGAATTTTAATATATCGAAAGTGGGCTATTTACATACTAATCAATTTGGTTTGAGGCGGCTAACGTTCAAAACGTCAGCTCACAAATCTTTCTTACGGTGGACAGTTTATTTACTTCATCAATTCGTTTGATAAAACCACGATCGAAACTTTCATTCTCCCAACTAGTACCAGAGAAGTCTTTCTTTGGTAGTCGTGGGAATGTGGTGTTATAACAAGATCACGCCTCTTATACTGATAACAATCTTCATTCTCAATACTTGTCTGACTGACATTTCATTGAAATTGTGAAGAGAATTTACATACTGATCAATCATGGGAGTCAAATAGTTAAGGGACTTCTGTGTTGAGTTTTTGTCAAAACTGATACAACTGGAAAATCCGTTAGTACAGTGTGGGAAGTTACACAGCGATGGACATAATCAGAATCCACTGACTTCCCAATGTTCTTTTTTCGTTTTTTTCTGATTGTATTTGAAAGTCTTTAAGACAATTTTAAAAACCTAACCGTGCAAAGAAGTTTGGGTGTATTCAGCAAATGGTGAAGAAAAGCGAATTCGCCGGGGAGCCAAGTTTCATTCTTTTTAAAGTTTATGCATCGGTAAACGTCAGTTAGTTAGAATTTTTAATGTATATTTTTAACGTGTAGAATTATTGAATTGACATGGATTAATTGACATTGATTAATTGGATGAATTGACATTGAAAATCTTTTTGTTATCTTTTGGTAGACTGGTAGCAGTCCCGTTATGAGTCAGTGGCGAGGCGAGGGGAGAATGGTCGCCCTATCACCATTCTCCTCTCGGCTCGCTTTCGTGTCTAAAGCGGGTGGTTCGATTGACTCAGAAAGGACTACTAGCAGTCTAATCTTTTGCTGACTTGGTGTTATTGGTTCTGATGTCATTTTCCATTTACAAAATGCCTTTTACATATCATTTCTCTTAGGAACACGAAGTTCAGACGGACAATAAATCATTTGTGGGATTAGCTGAAAGCTCAGCAAAAAGAGGAGAGGTAGGGCGATCTGTATTGATTTCACAAATTATATTTAACTATTATTTTTTTACTGCGCGTTGGATATGAGATGGAAAAAAGTAAAACCAATCTCATATCCAACAGGCCCGAATGGAATAACCTTGTTTTAAAATTTTTTAGGCCCTGAGATGTTTCACAGTTTAAATGAGTGAAATTTATTTGAATGATACAACAATCATTTTCCATATATGGTCATATAGTATAGAGCAGTTTTCAATTGAGTGTCGTAAAACCAAAACCAAAGTAATTACTTTGGCCAATCAAAAAGGTCGGAGACAATCCAGTAAACCAATCAAAACTCGAAGTAATTACACGTAGCCGACACAAAGCGCGGGAAAATGTGCACGCGCGAGCGACGA
Organism: Montipora foliosa; assembly: GCF_036669935.1. NCBI lineage: Eukaryota > Metazoa > Cnidaria > Anthozoa > Scleractinia > Acroporidae > Montipora > Montipora foliosa. The sequence continues at coordinate 18,058,333 of NC_090882.1, read as the reverse complement.
TTGGTTTTGGTTTTACTTCTGATTGGTTGAAAAAATGGTGCGAGAACTTTGAACCAATCACTTAGTGAAGTAATCATAAACCAAAGTAATTCACTAATTATTTCGACACTCAATTGAAAACCACTCTATGCGCTTAAAACCGTGATTGAGTTAACTAATCAGAGGGCTGGAAAAGCAATTCCCGAAACTGAATATTTAATCATTGCAGTTGGACCAAACAAACCAACAGGATCTTCACTGTGCTTGTTTCAACCACCATTCAAGCAGTGCAGTGTATTTCATGCTGTTTATCCATATAGGTTCCTGCAATATTGAACGCCATTGAATTCTTCAAGGAAAATCAAATGAATCCGACAGCCTTATACATACCACTGCTCAGAGCACATGGTAAGTTTCTTGTATTTCAAAATTTCTTCTTTGTTGTTATGGTTTTTCCTTGCTGCCAGCGGAAACGACCTTGCTTATTGTGAAAATGCAGCTTCGATTATCTTATTTTTAAAATTGAAATATATTTAGGCATAGACCCTATGCAAAAATGGCTGCCTTCAAATTATTCCTTTGTTCATATTCAAAATAGCCCAACTAACCTCGTTCAGGATAACAAATTCTTTAGAATTTCTGTCTCAAAAACGAGGTTAGTTGGGCTATTTTGAATATGAACAAAAGAATAATTTAAAGGCAGCCGTTTTTGCATAGGGTCTATTAGGTTGATTAGCTTGAATGGTTCAAATATTCCGTTCTAGTTTAGTCTTCCCCATACTGCACTGTTGTTCTGTAGCATTTTACTTCTTGTACTTATCTTCATTTTCGGTTACAGTTATTTTTGTTTGCCTGCTCTGTGCAGTGTATTTCCTTTAGTATGGTTTAATTATTGTTTTAAAGCTCATGAAAACAATTCTGGTACAATTGTTTTTTTCCTAAAGCCGTAAAGAAAGGAATTTGAGCCTCAAGGGGATGATTGACCTTAAATAAAAATACGAAGTAGACCTGAGGTGGTTTTTGTTTATTGCGTCCGACATGAGGACAACATAACTTTGTTTGTTGAGTTTTCCGTAACATCGTAAGTTCCTTGTGCACTCAAGGCCGAGGGACACAGTGTTGCGTTGGAGCCTAAAATGTTGGAGCCATCTTAATTTATGTAGGTTCGCTCAGCTCTATTTCTCGGTGAGAGCATAATGCATGTTTTGTTCTGCTGTAAGATGCACGAAAGGACCCTGAAGCTCTCAAGGGTGTGTATGAGCAACTGGTGTCAGAGGGAGTGGAACTCAGTGAAG
>NC_090882.1:18039559-18052059 GCF_036669935.1 Montipora foliosa | reverse complement strand
TTTTTCCCTTCAATATTTAAGCGATCAAGATCTTACGTTAAATTGTAAGGACAAGAGCGGTCTGGAGCTGTGAGTAGGACAGGGATTTGTCTCATATGGTTTAGGGGCCGACATATCCCTCCCCGAAGGCCGTACCGGGAGGCAAGGTCGGTAGCAGAAAGCAGCGAAGGGTCAACTGCGTCCAAAAGCGATCGCACGGGCCGAAATCCCAGAATGACTCGTTTGGTACGACGCTCCAGCGCCACGTCTGGAGGTACTGCAATTTTCTCTCGTGTTCAAACATTCCGTCAGCGCACGTGTAAATGTTGAGGCTCTCCGATACCTAGCCTACCAAAAAAATTAAGATGTTTGTTATGGTTAACTTTTTACAAGGAATTGAGATTGCAGTTGATTCTACAGGCATAAACGTAATGTAAGAACCGTGCGTGTCTGGTCGTCTCGAGACAGAGGTGAGAGATGGTTTCATGCAGACTGGGACGGTGTAGATAGCTGTTCCCATTGTAGACAGTGTAGATAGCTGTTCCTACTGTAGTCACTGTAGATAGCTGTTCCTACTGTAGACACTGTATATAGCTGTTCCTACTGTAGACACTGTAGATAGCTGTTCCAATTGTAGACAGTGGAGATAACTGTTCCTACTGTAGACAGTGTAGATAGCTGTTCCCATTGTACACAGCGTAGATAGCTTTTCCTACTGTAGACAGTTTAGATAGTTGTTCCTACTGTAGACAGTGTAGATAGCTGTTCCCATTGTAGACAGTGTAGATAACTGTTCCTACTGTAGACAGTGTAGATAACGGTTCCTACTGTAGACAGTGTAGATAGCTGTTCCCATTGTAGATAGTGTAGATAACTGTTCCTACTGTAGACAGTGTAGATAGCTGTTCCCATTGTAGACAGTGTAGATAGCTGTTCCTACTGTAGACAGTGTAGATAACTGTTCCTACCGTAGACAGTGTAGATAGCTGTTCCCATTGTAGACAGTGTAGATAGCTGTTCCTACTGTAGACAGTGTAGATAGCTTTTTCTATGTAGACAGTTCAGTTTAGTGTACATGAGGAGTAGCTGACACTTTCCTTTAACTCATTTGCATATATTCGTGATAGCGTATCATGAAATTACGACCCCTAAAGTGCTGTGTTGTAAACATGGCGGTTCACGAGTGAAGTTGTCTCTCTGGCCTTTCTGCGGACGAATTCCAGGACTTACCGATAGAATTCGGGCAAGTTTTGAAAGCTAAAACTTTCATTCGATCGACGCTGTATTTTGCTGTTAGGACTGGGTGACCCGACACCAAGAGAAAATGAGGGGACAGAGAAGGAGGCTCCCGGTCCAGCCCTTGGGATATGTCATGTCTACGAAAGTTATTTTTAGACGAGCGGAAGTCTTTGTTTTAGCGGAAGTCTGTATTCCGAGACGTCCGCATGCAGGCCAACCTCGGTCTGATGTTTGAAAGAAAATAAATATTCATTAGCCTTCCACGTGCGCCGCCATTTTCTCTCTTCACTAAGAACCTGAGAGCGAGACAAGACTGTATGCGGACGTCTCGGAAGACAGACTTCCGCTAGAACAAAGGCTTTCGCTCGTCTAAAAATAACTTTCGTGGACATGACATATCCCGACCAACGCCCTGAGACTCCGTCTCTGTCCCCTCATTTTCTCTTGCCGACACTTATAAAAAACCAATGAAATGAGGATCAGAGGCTTCCCTTGTCATTGAATGGCAAAATTATCATAGAAATTTCGCCACAAAGTAGTGCTTCTTTTCGCTGTTATCCTCGTAGCAATTTTCTTGTCAAAGAAACGGTGTAATGTAAATAAGAGAATATTGAGATTTCTATTTGCAAATTACCTGTTCTCTTACCACTTAAGTCAAACTTTACACTGACATCTCTAAACAATAAGCGCATTCAAAATGTTCTTATGCGTTATGTTCGCGGAAATTAAATTCTGTCCCTCAATAAACCTATAACAAGCAGTTATGGTCTTAGTTCTTTTTGTTACGTATCAGCTAAGTTGCGGAAAGCGCTACCTGATTTTCTCCATACCACTAAGTTTACTGGTTTTACACTGGAGAATCCATGACCGTATTTTATACAGCGGCTTTTCGTTTTAATTATTGTATCTTTAAATATTATGTATTTAGTTAATGTATCTGTAAATTCTATGTATTTTAGTTGTAAATCTAATGTCCTGAAGACACTGGCTCTTGTAGTTATTCTGAAATTCGCGATGAAATAAAATTTATGCATGTATGTATGTTACCTTCCGCAGGGCGCGTGCGTGCATTTTGTAATCTGCGGTACCAGTGCTTACCATATGAGAGACAAAATGACTTTTCTCTTAAATATTTAAGCCATCGAAATGTTACGATAAATTGTAATGACAAGGGCGGTCTGAGAAGCTGTGAGTAGGCGTGGGATTTGTCTCATATGGTTTAGGGGCCGACATATCCCTCCCTCAATGCCGTACCGGGAGGCAAGGTCGGTAGCAGAAAGCAGCGAAGGGCCAACTGCGTCCAAAAGCGATCGCACGGGCCGAAATCCCGGGATGACTCGTTTGGTACGACGCTCCAGCGCCACGTCTGGAGGTACTGCTATTTTGTCTCCTGTTGAAGCATTCCGTCAGCGCATGTGTAAATGTTGAGGCTCTCCGATACCTAGCCTACCAAAAAAATTAAGATGCTGGTTAACTTTTTACAAGGAATTGAGATTTCAGTTGATTATACAGGCATAAACGTAATGTAAGAGCCGTGAGTGCCTGGTCGTCTCGAGACAAATATGAAAGATGGTTTCATGCAGACTGGGACGCCTAAAGTGCTGTGTTGTAAACATGGCGGTTCGCGGGTGAAGTCAGTGTCTCTCTGGCCTTTCTGCGGACGAATTCCAGGACTTACCGATACAATTCGGGCAAGTTTTGAAAGCTAAAAATTTCATTCGATGCTGTATTTTGCTGTTAGGACTGGGTGACCCGACACTTATAAAAAACCAATGAAATGAGAGTGGGAGGCTTCCCTTGTCATTGAATGGCAGAATTCCCCAGAATTCTTTTCGAGCTTGAACGAGACAACTTGAGAAGCACGAGACTGGCTCTCATCAAATGGCTAAAGCTCGGCCGGAAGAAAAAGTAGTGAGAAGAAGATCTCTAGCCAGATACTGAGGAGTTAAGCTGGTCCTATGTGCTGTTGACGTAGGATTTTTGATTTCTGAACAAGTTTATATCATAGCAATTTCGTCACAAAGTAGTGCTTTTTTTTGCTGTTGTCCTCGTAGCAATTTTCTTGTCAAAGAAACAGTATAATGGTTAATCAGGGTGTAGATTAGGGTCAAGGAGGTATAAAGGGGGGGGGGGGGGGCAGGTACAAAACACAGGTCACCAGTCACAGGTCATTGGTCATTCTTTTACCAATACAGATAGTATCCCAAGCATTCATAAAATCTAAACTTAGGCCTGAAAACTTTTGTTTACGCCGAATTAGGCATAAGGTTAGTTTTTATGAATGTTTGGGATACTTTCTGTATTGGTAAAAATTTTTCCTGTGGTTCCCTTTCTACTCAACCGTGTCATTATCATATGTTGTAAAGTAACGTGTTACTGAAGGTTCAATGTACACGGTACAATATATGCCCCTATACATCAAGTACCTACCGCTATTAGGAGAAATCTGTGACTCTGGCCACAACAAGAACGTGGACTCACAACTTCACTTGCCGTAAGACAGGACAAAACAGCGCAAAACAAAACTTTTATTTCACTCTGTAAAATGAGACATCTGAAGAGGAACAATAGGCTCATTAATCCTTCATAGACTTTATTTCCTGTTTTGAAAATTTGAGGGACAGCAAAGATAAGCAATAATGTGGCAAGAGGCGCGAAGACAGGAGAAGAAACTCCGTGGAATGATGGTGGATTATCGAAAGAGGGCAGAAAGAAGAAGGGCATTCTACGAAAGAATGGTTTGATATGCTTTTTGATTGTGTTTAGTGTTGTTTATTTATAACAGTATGAGACAAGAACGTTAACAAGGTGGTTTGAGTAGCTTATACTCGTAAAATCCTTGTCCGGCCCAGAGCTTTGAACTTAGTTTGCCTGCATGTACAGCTGTACATTTGCATGCATGCATAATAATTATAACTTAAATTACTTCAATCACCGTAATTACCTGAAAGTAATCAATCTTATTAGCTGGATGTAACTTTCTGTCTGGAGTTATACGTGTTGTTTTAAAACTGCATTTCGCATAAAACAGCTGGTACAATGTACTTGCTACCTTCCATGTAGCTGTTGAATGGGAAACCGTTAAATTAATAATAATAATGATGACGATGACGATGGCGATGACGATGACGATGATGATAATAATAATATCTTTATTTAGACTGAAAAGACCAATCAGAAAAATCAAAAGACTTGCTGTTATAAACTGGTGATCAGTAAAAATAGTAGTTAGATATTAATCACTCACTGAAAGTTTCTCCATTAATAATCCCTTTGATGCCTGAACCGGCTAAAACCGGCCAGTCTTAGTATTTTACTCTGTCTAATGCCAGATGATTTTAGTCGTCAATGGGGAACCCGCCAGGTGTCAATGGGTTAAGATATGTACAAAATATATACAGGATCACATCATGAAATGAGGTATTAAGACTGACGGACACCACAGACATACAAATTTACATAAAGATTTCGAAAATAATTGAATAATTTTGACTTAAAATTCCTTATGTTAGGGGTATCGCAAATGTTTCTTGGTAAAGAATTCCATTCATACAAATGTAGGTGGCCGCACTCTTAAAACTACAAATTGCAAATTGCAACTTTGAAGCTTTCCTTCTTTTTCAGCATATAGACTCTGTCTCTCCTTCATTTTTAAGTCTTTTTTTTTTCAGAGACAAGACCCAACTCAATTTCTCAGAGTTTATGGACAGAAATGCAAAATCCACATTGACCCACAATTAGCAGCTGCCGGGGATGGCAAATCTGTGATGTGAGTAGCAAGTTTGTGTTGTACTTTGTCCAGCTGTATAACAGTGTAGACTGGCAAATAATCTGAAATATTAAATTTTATTTATCAATTTCGTTAGTTTTGATTACAGACGTTTTAATAATTTTGTAGGATGCCATGGCAAGGGGATTCGAATAATATGATTGACAGGTTGGTAAATACAAGCTTCATGTTTAAGGTTTTCCTTGAGGTTGTACAATTATTTATTTGTTTATCAGACAATACCCATTCTAAGGGAGATCATTTGCAACATGTAAGTTTTGTAGCCTGAAAGCAATTATATAATAATTACTGTCGTCATCTTCATTACTTTTGCTATCTTCCTTGTCGTCATCATCATAATTATAATATTTATTATTATTGTTAATAAAGTTGACAGTTACTTGTGAAAATACACTGCTCGTGGTTAGTCTTATGAAGCTTGTTTCATCCTGACCAAGGGACTCATCAGAGACCTTTCTGCTTGGCAAACTCGTTGGGCATCGCGCCCAAAGTCATGATTGTGTTACCCATTCTCGTATCGCTGTTGTCATTTTGATAACTATCATCATTATTGTCCTTGTTGACTCCTTTTCAACATTATCTCCTTTGTCAATGTCAATTATCGTCTTCATCATCATCATCACCCAACATGTGTGGGGATGCTCGACATAAAATTCTTTTAAATCAACTAAATTGCAAGAGCAAGATTGCTTTTAAATAGCGAAGTAATGCACAAGCCTGTGAGGGCTAGGCATGGTTGGAGGTTATTCTAATTTCTGGAGTATGAAGCAACTGAAAGTTTCTTCATGATTGACAATGGAATCCTAGTCCATCCAGGCTGAGTTTCCTCTAGCATTGCGTCACAGGTACCCATTTATACAGCTGGGATAAGAGAGACATTGAGGAGCAAAGTTTTTTTTATGTCTTCTTACTTTGACTTACATTTACGTTGTACTTTTTCAATAAAACAAGAGTGCACTGCTGATTGAACAGTGAAGGAATCTATAATAAAACCAATATCTCGAAAGGCACTGCCTTTCTTCAGCAGGGTTTTACAAGGAATGGCAGCCGTATGCAAACATAACAATACTGTATGAATACACTGTACAGAAGTTGACTTTTTAAACCCATTAAATTTTGAGTTATGCATACATGGACCACAAGATTTGAAAACAGCTCTAGATGAGGAAGGGACAAAACTTTTGATACTCTTATGCTGAATGGGTCCATTGAGTTTAAATTTGATGCTGGAAAGGAATCATGGTCACCATCATGGTCAACCCCATTGTCATATTCAGGATTTGGAAGTGTTGTTGTTTGTTTGTTTGTTGTTTACATCTTAGGTTCGATGTTAGGGCTCATTTGGATATAATTCCACAGCAACCATCATCAAGCTCTATAGGGTGAGCAACACTTTATATGTACCGGTACTTGTACATCAGGTGTTATAATTAATAATAATTTACTCAATTGATTTTTGCATTCTTGTAGCACTGTAAGTTGTGTATTGTATGTATAAGTACATGTATTGTAAGTTCTGGTTTTAGTTGTAAAGTATCCATTGTAATAATAAATAAATAAGGAAATAAATAAATAAATAAATGAATAAAGTTTTAAGCTTATATACATTATATAGCCAACCACTAGTGGTCTACTGATTGGAAAGATAACCAGTTTAATGAAGTAAAGATGTAGAGCAGTCTGGGCAGATCAGATCAAATAGACCCACATGCTTTGCTAAGTGTGAGAATCAAACGTAGGAAACATTAGAGGAAGCGAAGTGCTCTTGGCTTTGTGGCAACCTTGCCATTTCTCAAGCTTGGATTATGCAATTATTATTTTTATTTTAGTGTTTATAATAAGGTTGGAGAAGGAATAGCTTATGAGATGTTTTGGTGAATAGTATTGCTGAATATTTGTACTCGTTATTTGTATTTTGACTCACCCTAGCAGGCTCGTCAAAATACAGCACAACTCGTAACAATACTCAGCAACACTGCACACCAAAACATCTAATAAGTGTATGTAATCACATGATTTTTCTTGTGAAATACGGAATACCCCAAATAAGCATTCGTAAAATTTTTCAAATTCTACAAATTGCACTTGCCCTATGGGCTAGTACAATTTTGTTTGTCTTTAAAGAAAATTACTTTCACTTATCTATTCCAAATAGACCACTTTCAATATATTAAAATTCAGCTTGATAGTGATGGCTTAGAGGACACAAACAAAAGAAATGAATAAACATTTTCATTCAGTTTCCTTTGTTTGTGTCCTCTTGGCCTCACTGCCAAGCTGAATTTTAATATATCAAAAGTGGTCTATTGCACTTGAAATTATGTGATTACCTATTCTAAAATAATGTACTTTTTTCTCTCCTTACAAATTATATAAAAATGTAATCAAGTCTTCTGATGATTTTTTTGGGCAGCCCATTGATGGAAACTGATCCTGACGAACATAGATTTAATTATGAGAGATACAGGACACTGGTAATGATAGACTATAGTGGAGGTCAGTTAATTATTTATTTATTTTCCTTGAGCTCAGGAGATATGTAAGCTGTTAATCCCCTGAGGTCAGTTTTGGAGATTACTTATTACTTGAAACCTACACTTAAGGATGGTGCCTACTATTGTTAAATATTGCGCATACGTTTTGCGCATCTCCAGATACAATGTACTCGGATTTCCTATCTGTAGTGCTTACAATTATGTAGAGATATTTTTGTGCAGTTTAAAACTATGCGGAGAAAGCAGAACTTAGCAAGTGCTCTTCGTATCCAAAAAGAAAATTGGGGGTTACCATGCATTTTTCAGAGGTAATTAAGCTTCAATTTGGATGGGAATGCTATTCATTGCTTTTTATTTTAAAGCTTATTACAAATAACATTGGTTAATTATTTTTGAAAAATGCGTTGTTAGCCCCAATTTTTGTTTTGGATTTCAGTAACACTTGTTAAGATCTGCTTTTCCTGCATATTCATAAAACCGGGCAAAAATACCTTTGAATTAGTAGGCACCGTCCTTAAATTAATGCCTAAACCTGGGATCTTTCTGTGGAGGAAACCTTAAAGGTGGTTTTGTCTGAAGTAATATTTAAATAGTAAAGGATGTAGTTCAGTCTCTGAGATAAAATTGAGCCTTTTTCCCTTTAGCCACGGAGGAATCTTACATTCGTCAACTAGAAATAGAAGAAATGTATGGAGTGAAAAAAGATGACGACAAGAAAGAAAAAGAAAAGTAAGCAACTGAATGTACAGTACATGTACAATTTTTTTTATTTTACCCCACAATGCTTGAATCCTGAGCTAGTCAAGATTATTATATTAAACTGTGGTGAGAACTATAATTATTCTAAAATTCACTTCTTACATGATATACGGGTAACTCGATAATTATTACTTCTGAAGTCCTGAACAATTAACAATTATTCGCTGAAGGCGAAGTGATTATCGGTGAATATTCACCGAGACGAAGTCGAGGTGAATATTCACTGACAATCACTGAGCCTGAGGCAAATAATTGTTTTAGTATAAATACACAGGTGATTATTTCAAAAAAGAGAAAAAAAAACATTTTAACGCAAAATCATCTTCACTTACTGTGGCAAAATGACGACTGGCAGCCATTTTGTCCGTCAAGGGGTTGCTCCGTCGAGGTGATTATCGGCTGATAATCCGAGATAGCGAGCCAATGAGAGCGTGCGATTTTGTATAATCACCTGTGTATTTATACTAAAGAATATTATTGTCAATTCCATTTCAGAAGTCAAGCAAAAGCAACAATAGGGTTTACTTATGAAAATGCAAGCACTGGTAATTCAGACAAAGATGACGAAGACAGTGACAGTGACAGTGACAGTGTTCTAAGTGACATTGGTAAGAACAAAAAATGAAATGTTATTCTTGTTATGAATTACGTTAGTAGGTCTTTAGTCATTGCATTCAATTTGGTGTTTGTATTTTCATGCAGTTACAGTATTACATCATGTTCTTGACTTGTAAATGTCATCAGTAACATACAGTAGTAATCTTTGATACTGAAATCTGAAGTTATAGACTGATGGCACAGTCTCTACCTAACAGTTGAGCATGGCTTGCCATAGAATTTTCTTCATGTTTCACCTTGTGAGTTCATGATGGCTCTCGCTGTTACTGTACATTCTTGCATTTTCCACTTACAGATGTTACAGTGGATGTTGATGAAATTGATGCAAATCAGGTTAAAACCTTTTCCCTTTTCTTATTGCTTAGAACTCTGAATTTATTTAATTAGTTACACCTGTAATGGTTGGCCTACTTGTGTTTACTTAATGATTTTCATGATTAATTAAGTGACATAATTATGATCATGCGGATGCCATGGACTGACATTCCGGCAATCTGAGTGGAATAAACACAATGGTCGTTGATGTGCTTGGTTAAAGAGTACCCTGTGAGTAGAGTCTCTTTCGATCTTTCTAGATAAGTCGAGAAGAGGAAAGAAGACTCTGTCAGCCACCTTGATTTTCTCTGATTCGCCACTCATCCAAAGAAATGGATGATGAGTCAGTCCTGTTTCGACTTGTCAAACCTGTTATTTTAATTTGTGCGCATGATCAATCACCATGCATCATCAATTTTTTTAAAAATTTACAACAGCGTAACTATTTTTAACTGTCAAAATTCCAATGAGTATTTCCTCCGTATATATGTCGGTTACAGAATCTAGTTTGCCAGAATTGAGAAACCTATTAATTTTTTCAGTAAAAATTGAAATGGCAATTTAAAAACTTGAACTATCTTGAGTTTCCAAGGAAGTGATTCCTTAGTTGTGGTGTGACAGTTGCCAGAGTAGTTTGAAAATATGATCCCACTGTTTGTTTGGGTTTTGTGGTTTTGCGGTTATACTAGTCACGCATGACTAACTCCCGAATACGTTTGAATTTTTAACGCATGCTCAATACGAAATGTCAAGGCAGCTGGCAGAGTCTTCTTTCCTCTTTCTGACTTATCTAAGAAGATCAAAGGAGACTCTGCTCGCAGGATACAATGTAGTTAAAGAGCATCTGAACTGAAATATTTTTTGTCCACAATCTTAATCTCCTGCCAAAAGCAAACATGTTTTACCATTCTTACCTCAAAAATGTGTTTTTCTCTGCCGGGAAAGACGTGCATAGTTATGAAAACCAGCAGTAATTTGAACCCACGGCCAAGCTGTGAGAGGCATGGGTCTATTCTGGATTTTACGTCACAAACTGCTTTGCAATGCCAAATTTATTTGAAAACGGAAATGCAAAGGAGTTTGTGACGTAAAATCGAGAATTGATCCAATTGCCTCTCACATCACGTTCGTGTGTCCAAATAACTGCTAGTTCTGCTAAGTTTGCGTGGCTTGCATGGCACAGAAAAAGTGAAATTCCGATGTTGGCACATGTTTGCTTTGGTTGGGGAGATTTATGTTGGGAAAGAAAAATATTTGAGTTCAGGTGCACTTTAATGAAGTTGTGATGTTATTGGTTGACTGTCAGTTCAGCCAAGATGTCATTAGCTGTGAAGACTTTAAACAGTGATTGGTGTGTATCTATAGGTTTTAATTATTAGGGTCCATACCTGTATTGTTGGTTGTTTGGTGTTGTTTGTCATCAAGTCAATCACAAATTCTCTAAAGAACTGCAGTTTCTGATCTGTATTACATGTATGAAAAAGGTAGCACAGTAATAATTTATTTTGATATTGTGATCTTTGCAACATTTAATCCTTTAACAGCGGGAGACTTTAGATACTCGAGGGCTGCATTATGGAATGGCGTCAGCTCAGTTTTGCAGGTTTGTTGAAAATTACCAGTACATATGCAGTACTTAAAGCTTAGGGGGCATTACCTTTTTTCCCTGAAAAGCATTTGTGTTCTCAGAAGGAGTTCTTTTCTGGAAAAAAAAAGCCTTTTGCAAACATGTTAACTATGAGCTTTCAGGAATGAGTGGATCAGTTTTGCAAAATAAATAGCTTTTTGGTGAGAGATGTTTGAAATCTTTCTAGAAATACATGTAGGTCTCAGGGCATCTTGTTTTGTAACATTCTCTACTTGCACAAATTCCACAATACACCTCTTTTACGCCCCAAAATTTAACATAATCATTGTTTGCAATTTCTCGTGGGATGACAATACAATACCTATGCAAAATTTTGGGGGGTAAATGAGGTGTGTTATGGGATTCGTGCAAGTAGAGAATTGAACTTAATTACCTGGGGAAGCGCAGTGGCCTCATGGTTAGTGCGCTCGACTCTGGATCAAGTGGTCCGGGTTTGGGTCCTGGCCAGGGACATTGTGTTGTGTTATTGGGCAAGACACTTTACTCTCATGGTGCCTCTCTCCACCCAGGTGTATAAATGGGTACCAGCAAATCTAATGCTGGGGGTAACCCTGCGATGGTTTGGCATCCCATCCGGGGAGGGGGGTGGGGGTAGAAATACTCCTTGTCGCTTCTGATGCTACAGAAACCGGAGATAAGTGCCGGCCTGATGGTCCTTCTAGGCTCATAGCAGACTTTACCTGGTTACAGGTACTGGTATGTCAAGTTAGTTGATAATAAGATTGGTCTTTTCCTTGACATACAGAAAGCTAAAAGAAGATAAGGAAGAACTTGAAGAACATAGAAGACTTAGGCAAGAAGAGGAGGAGAGATCTCTTGTTACAGTAAGTTCAACGTGCACAGCCGCAGCTAATAGCCAAAAGCCTTTATAAGAGAATTAGGATAGTGCGCGCACTCTCATTGGTCAATAGCTGTGTTTAGATGAGAGTATAGAAATGCGGCTGTGACATCACACGAATTTTGATTGGTTATGTAGTCACATGCACGTTTTGATTGGCTGGTAGGAAATATGAGCGTGCATCAAGAAAATCTGTTTCAATCAAGAAGTAAAAAAACCAGCATTTTCCTTCATTTGTCGAATTATCTTTGAGGAATATTTTATAAAAGCAACAGAGGACTTTTTTCCGTTTTTTGGGGGAATTGAGAGAATTCTCCCAACTCCCCCTTGTGTTTAGATGAGGCTATGGAAACACAGAAAACGTGGGAAATGAACCACCCTGGTCATATTTCTTCTCTGTCCTTATGTGGGCTCATTTCCATTAGTAGGGCTAACGCTCACATGGTTCATATGGGGTAGAAAACTAGCACTACACATTGCACTCTAATCAGTTTTTCCCTGGAAAATACATGTTGCATTTAAGGGGCATTGTGATTGCTGATACCAATCACCACTGGACTTAATGAGATTCGGTCGTTTTTGTTTTTGTTTTTGTTAGGGTCGTCGTGCAAAACGAGAAAGACGCTCCCTGCGTGAAAAGCAGAGGAGGAGAGCACATGATTCAGAACAGTCACCTCCAAGGTACCATGATTATGAGCGAGTCAGTATGCTCCCTTGGTAACTTAGTGTCATTATGGGAGTATGAGGGTACAAAAAAAATTCTTTTTTCCTTCATTTAGTTTTTGTCTTTTACCACGTGAAGTCTTCCCTGTTTATATA
>NC_090882.1:18024559-18032059 GCF_036669935.1 Montipora foliosa | reverse complement strand
TCAAAGGCTCACTAGCTTAAAATTTCATTGTGTGAATGCAGCTTGTTATATCTGCAAAACGCGAGTTTAAAAGTCTGAAAGCCCAAAACTTCCGTGCTGCGTACACAAGCATTGCATTCTTAAACTAGTGAGCCTTTGATGTCATTTTCTCCTCGATCCAGCTCTCTCAAGATCTTAAAGTTTGAAATGGTGGACGAAAATTCCAGTTAAAATTAACAGATGTCTTTTAAAACCAAGGCTTAAAACTTTGGTCCCTTAGTGTTTAGTTAACATAGTTTTGAAATCCAAAGAAAAATATTATGAATTGAGTTTTTTGGTCACAGGGGCACTTAACTGTTAAAATGATTATTTCATGTAAATGGTGTTACAGTCTTATTTCTGTTTGCTTGCAGTGAAGACAGACAAGAAAGAAGACAGGAGAAAACGGGAAATAAAAGAGCAAGAAAGAAGGGTAATATGTCATTCCTCCAGAACAATAATATTGTACATGTACAATAAAAGAAACTGTAGCCCTCCCTTCTGAGACTTTAAAAACCTCCGACCCTCCCCTTACTCCGTTCAATAAAATTGTGACCCTCCCCGAGGACAAAATAATGGAACGGTTGTTAAAAAATAGCACTCTATGTTACTTTTTGCCCGTCAAACTTTAATGAATATTAGAGGTATCTTGCTTTCCATGTCCTGCATGTTCTACCAGAGTTGGGAGTACACAAGATACCACTGATTTGTAAATCCTCATTGTTGCCGACGTCATCGTCCTCATAGTCGTCCTTATCATTGTCTCATCGTCTTCTTAATCATTGTCAACGTCGCTTTCGTTGTCACTCTCGTCGTAATCTTGATCTGGATCACTTTTCTCGCCGGTATCTGTTGCCACTCCCTTCGCCAAAATGTCCTTCAGTACAACCTCATTTTCATATTCGTCATCTGATTGTTCACCCTCGGCATCATCTTTCTCATCGTTAAGCATATCTGCGTTAACTAAAGATCTCGCAAGGTGAGCAGCAACAATGTCTACTTTGTCACGTTTAAGTCTTGCACGTCTAAGTCTAATGTGATGCTTGTCGAGGTGCGCATCAAGGAAGCAGTCTTTCAAGTTTCTGAGTTGCCCTTCTCTATACATTGACACCCAATCAAGTCGTCTTACGTCTTGTTCGTTTCCTCTCTCTGAAGTCTTTTCCTTGATTCGTCCCGTTTTATTTTCTTGAGCTGCAGATCTTCAAGGTGGCAGACGTATTTTCTGACGAGATCTTCTGCTACATATTTTTTACTAAATTCGTGAACGACACTCGGGTCGCTGAGTAATCCTTTTAAAAGAAATAGATGAATAATAGCTATTAAAATTCGTTTCTATATAAAGTTGTGTAATTTTAGGCATTTTGATAATAACAAATGAAAATATTTTACATCTGAATGCATGTGTGTCAGTATTATCTTCCTTAATTAAAACATTTTCGCAGCAGAGCTCTTGATTGAAAATCATCCAGAGCTGTTTCATTGACTGGACTGGGAACGAGGGGCAAGATGGCGGTTATATTTTTATCTCCGTCTTCTTTGTCCAGTATAAGACACTTAATAGCCATAATTTTTGTTTACCTCGTTCTTAATATCAAGATAAATACTTCTCAAGACGTCAGGAGAGATTCTACTTATTTATTTCAACCTGAAAGATCAATATTCCTGGTTTCCGTTCCTGAACAAGCTCAAGTGCCAATAGTAAAACAACATGTGCGAAGGAAGAAATTTCTCTCCTTGTTGATTAGTTACTATCCGAATGCCACTTCTCGTTTCCAGATCAACAGGATAAGTACAAGTGGTGATGTAGCCATTAACCCTGGCCCTCAAACAGCAGCATCTAATACGACTAAGGACAAATGCTCGATTTGCTCGAGAACTGTCGCTTCTAACCACCGTGCCATTGAATGTGATAACTGCATACAATGGTGCCATATAAAATGTGGTTCAGTTACTCCTCGTGAATACCAACAAATGATCAACTTGGAAAATCTTTCCTGGCTTTGCCCGAAGTGTATGTTACTGCAGCAGACCTCTGACTATAATCAAGTGAACCTGGAAGATGGCGACTTCGCTAGTGTCTTGGAGCAAGGAGATGATCCTTTCTTTGTCTTGAATCAACAACTTGGTGACAGGAACTTGAAAATTGCTCATCTTAACATCAATGGTTTACTAAATAAGCTACCAGAAGTCCATAATATTTTAGATCAAGCTAGTTTTGATATCCTGGGCATCTCGGAAACCCATTTAAGAGAAGATATTCCAGATGAATGGATCAATATCAATGGATACAGTTTTGTGAGAAGAGATCGTGATTCAGGTCCTGGAGGAGGTGTCTTAATATATTTCAAAGCGAACCTTACTGCTTATTTGGTAACCCGTTGGAATTGCACCCATTTAGAAGCGGCATGGCTAAATGTAACAATAAGATCACAATCTTTCCTGATAGGATGTATTTATAGACCACCTCTAGACTCCTTATTTTTCAATCATTTCAGGAACGTGCTAGAAAACATCTGGCTAAGAAGGAAAAATATTATTCTTTTGGGCGACTTCAATTCCGACATGTTAAAAGGATCAAGTAATATTGAATCTCAATATGGAAGAAGGCTGAAAAGGATAATTTCCTCTTTTGGCCTGAAAAACATCATGTCCTGCCCGTCAAGAGTTACACTTACTTCAAAGTCTCTCATTGACCTCATCATCACCAGTCAACCAGCTAAAGTGAAAACCTCTGGCGCAATTGACCTTGGTATTTCTGATCATCACTTAGTATTTGCTGTCTTTATGACTACTAGAGTTAATCCTAAACCCAAGTATATAACAACTAAAGCATACAAATCACTTGACATTAAACAATTTAGGAATGATATGGAACATGCGCCGTGGCAATTAGCTGCTATTTTTGACGACGTCGACGATAGCTTGTACCTGTGGGACTACTTATATAAGGATATAGTTAACTATCACCTCCCAACTAGGAATGCTAAAATAAGATGCAAATCTTTACCCTGGATTTCTACTTACATAAGGAAGCACATAAATCTTCGCTATAAGTTACTTAAAGAAGCCAAGTCATCTCAAGATCAAGCCAAATGGGAATTATATAAATCCAAGAGAAATGAAGTAAAAAAGTTGTTAAAACAAGCGGAAGCAGCTTATTGGGAACAGGAATTTAATAACTCTAAAGATCCTAAGCAATTTTGGAAATTAACCAACAAGATTCTAAGGAAAAGTAAGGATAGCACTATTGGTCCTATAATAACTGACAGTAAAGATGTATTAACCAGTGATCTAGAAAAAGCTTCTTACTTTAATGAGTTCTTTATTAATATCAGTGAAGAACTTACAAAGAATTTAGAATCTCTTGATCAAAACACCTTAACTTCTTATGTCACAAGAGTCACTCCTACAAGATGTGACATAGAGTTAAATTGGGAGCTAGTGAAGAAAAAAATTGAAAAATCATCAAACCCGAATAAAGCTACTGGGCCGGACCTAGTCTCACCCAAGGACCTCAAACTCCTTGGGGAATCCTCTATCCATAGCCTGCTGCCAGTTTTCAAGAAAAGTATAGATGATTCAGTTTTTCCAACAAACTGGAAACTCTCACGTGTTAAGCCAGTTCTAAAAAAGGGAGCACCCACTGATATGAGTAACTTCAGGCCCATATCTCTCTTAAGTATTCCAGGAACGATTCTTGAAGACATCATAAGTGACAGCATAGACAACCACATTGAAGCTCAGGACCTGCTTAGTGACAATCAATGGGGCTTTCGCAAAAATCATTCTACAGAAGGTCTCCTTCTTCATCTTACTGACACTTGGAAGTGGGCCCTAGATAAAAATCTCAAAGTTGGTGTTCTGTTTATTGACTTCAGGAAGGCTTTCGACTCGGTGAACCATACCATCTTATTACAAAAGTTGAAAGCTGTTGGTATATCAGGAAATCTACTATCTTGGATGAGAAGCTACCTGTCAAATCGCAACCAATTTGTTCAAGTTCATGAAGTGAAATCAGACACTAGCTTTATCAAGTTTGGAGTACCACAAGGGTCAATTTTAGGACCTAAACTGTTCTCTCTTTATGTCAATGACTTTCCTGAATCTATAACCTCAGGAGAACTTTATATGTTTGCTGATGACACTACCATATTTACAGTAAGTGATAATATCGACATTATATTTAAGACCATGCAAGATATACTAGATCAAGTTCTTAGGTGGTGTAGTGCTAACAGATTGATTGCTCATGAAACTAAGTCAGAAGCCTTATTATTATCTAAACAAAGATTCATTGGCCCATGGTTGCCTTTGAAGTATGGGGGAAAATTTATTGAATTTAAATCATCATGTAAATGTCTAGGAGTAACTATAGACAGTAATCTTTCTTGGCAAGAACATACTAAAAGCCTGTTAAAATCTTTTAATAAGAAAATAGCAGTCCTCAGAAGAATCAAATTCTTGCCATCATCCATTCTACAGACCATTTATTTTAGGACTGTACTTCCAAGTGTCTTATACGGAATACTAGTATGGGGTTCTTGCTCACCTGCACTAATGGATGATCTTGAGCGTGCTCATATACGAGCTTCTAAACTTATTTACAAACTTTCAAGAAATTCGAATGCTGATCAATTAAATAAATTGAAAGGCTGGAACAATTTATCATTTTTTTATACTAAGAGACTGTTAGTAGAAGCTTATAAATCCTACTATAGATACAATACCAATGTTTTAAATGATCTAGTAATGTTAAAAGAATCATCTTACTGCCTGAGGAAATCCATGAATATCAAATTTCCAAGTCCTAAATCAGAAATTGGCAGGCTGACATTTAGGCATAGAGCTGCCATTGCATGGAATTCACTTCCTGATTCGATCAAAAAGTCTTCTAGCCTAGAATATTTTAAAAAAAGACTTAGATCTAGTAAGGACTTAATTAATTCTATAAGTTATAATAAGGAATCTTCCATGATAAGAAATAGGAACGAGGAATTTTTTTATTAATCTTATCTTAATTAAACTGTATCTAAATTTTTAAAATTTTAATGATTATTTTATCTAGTTCTTAACCATATTCTTAAATTGTAGTTCATAGTGCTATATATTTATATTTGTATTATTATTATTATTTATTATTTATTTCGGTTGATTTTCTATTTATTCACATGTACATACTTTAGTCTTAAATAGTAGATAGGCAGGTCCACATCAGGACTTCAGTCTTGCGCATTCTGTAACCTGCGTTATCAAATAAACTATGTATGTATGTATGTATGTATGTATGTTCACGTGAGAGTAATAATAATAATAATAATAATAATAATAATAATAATAATAATAATAATAATAATAATATATATATATAACCTAATGTAGCGTCAAGTTCGATAGCGCTTAAAAACGTGCAAAAAAAGAGAATTTAGAATTGTAATTGATAATTAAATAGAAGCATGATTAAATAAATAAGTCTTAAGTTTTCCAGTGTCTTTTTCACACAACATTTTATAAAAGCATAATCAGACTCTTGATGCATTTTACTAGATTTGATTTGTCCAAATCCTCGTCATCATTTCTGATAAATCATAACGACTTCCTCTAGTAGACATCTTACCAAAAACAAATTTCTTATCAACTGGCCTCCTTTGGTATGACACTGTTGATGGGAAGACTAATTGCTTGTTAATTACCTCTAAAGTGAGTTTCAACCGAGTGTCGTAAAGCCAAAACCAAAGTAATTACTTTTGCTAATCATAAAGAACGGAGACAATCCAGTAAGACCAATTAAAAGTCGAAGTAGTTACACTTAGCCGACACAAAGCGCGGGAAAATGTGCACGCGTAAGCCACGATTGGTTTTGGTTTCACCTCTGATTGGTTGAAAAAATGGCGCGAGAACTTTGAACCAATCACTGTGTCTATTGTGTTTACAGGAGAGAGAGGATGATTTGCGCGAGATGCAAAGAAAGTGGCGCGAACGGTAAGGATGTTATCAACACTCCATGTAGCAATTTTGTCGCCGATAGCATCTAATGCTTGTGTGAACACACCTAAAGAGGACACTTCACTGGATCATGGCGTTTTCATTTCTTTACCAAGGGATTTACATTATTTTTACATAGCAAGTTTCCCAACACTAATCTTGATTTTTTTTAAGTCATGGGTGAAAATCCCCGTAAGATACAATGACGAACCCCTTTATTAATCTCATTTTTTCACTTTTTGTGCGAAATAAAATGTTTTTTAGAGAAAGAGAACGGGATAGATTTGACAGGAGTCGATCATCTTCACCAAGAGGTAAGGGAAAATAAAATTAACTGAGATAAACAATTTAACCATTTGGACCCAAATACTGTACATGTATGCTCCAAAAACAATAATTATCATTCGATGTATTTTTTCCTTCCTTTTCATTGGCCGAGAGCCCACCACGTGACCTGCCGCCACTGCCACTGATTTGTAAAGGATTTGTTCATTTCAGCAACATGGCTGACATTACGTCATATCTGTGCGCTCCATTTACGAATTATATCGTTAATTAGTCTAAACTAAAATTAACAAATCGAAAGTGGTTCAGCGTTGTCTGTACTCTTATCGACAACGATATTCTTCATCACAGTGGTCAAAATGTTGTGGACTCGCGAGGCGTAGCCGAGTGAGTCTACAACATTTTGACCACTGTGATGACGAATATCGTTGTCGATAAGAGTACAGACAACAATGAACCACTTTCGATTTGTTTTTTACCACAATATTCAACGCCAAAGAAAGTTTTTATTTCAGAGCGTGACTAAAATCATAGCTCAAAGACAGAGGAAGCGTTGTCTATAACTTTCTCGCAATGTGATTGGTTTATTTCCCAAAATGAGCGTTCCTGATTGGCTATTACATTGCGTGACAAACTGACGCAAGCATGACGCGAGCAGCGTTATCTAGACTCTTATCGACAAATCTTATCGGCAAATTAGCCAATCAGATTGCGAGATTACAAGCAATTGTGGTAAAAAAAAAATGTGGGTCATTGCTATGGATGTTATCATTACTTAAAACCCTTTGACTCTAGAACCGCTGTCTACTGAGTGCTTCTCAATATTGTTGTTCATTTGAATGGAAGCATTTCATGACTTCAGTTATCGACCCGAAATTGTTTCATTTCAATCAAGCAAAGTTAAGGGAAACTTATTAAGTGGTGAAGATCGTGAATGTTCTTCCAACTGGATTTTGGACGGAAATGCCTTATTGATTTGTCAGGGCTTTAAATCAACATGGTTATTTAGAGAAATACAACTAGTAAATATTTACTTTACATTGTAGAAAGACGAAGAAGCTCTTCGCGATCGCCACCACGTAGGTAAGATATTCCAAGTTCAATTTTCCTCAAAGGTAACTTCCCCTCCAGCTAAATCTCAAGGTGTAAGGATAGCTGCTATTCAGTACATCACTGTCGACTTTTCTTTCCATATACCAACTTTCTTGTAATAAC
>NC_090882.1:18019559-18022059 GCF_036669935.1 Montipora foliosa | reverse complement strand
GTTTCACTTCTGATTGGTTGAAAAAGTGGCGCGAAAACTTTGAACCAATCACTTAGTGAAGTAGATGCAAAACCAAAGTAATTCGCTAATTACTTTCGACACTCAATTGAAAACCGCTCTAGAAGAGGAAAATAATTGTGCGCCGCGCATTTTAGCACAATCTTGTGATACTCTGCGCAACAACGACGTGTAAATCACCAAATTTGAGGTTTTGAAGACAACGACGAGCGCTCAAATTATGTGAAACTTTTATTCTCTATTCTTACGCTGAAAGCGCTCGTACCAATTGATTTTAGGATTCTACGACATGAACGAGGTAGACTAATCGCGAAAAACTTACGATAGTGCAAAGTTATCGATGGTTTTCACGTGACGTCACAGCAGCCATGTTGGTGCACAGAGCAATAGAGAAAAAAAATCTTGGTAATTTAACTCTCCAAAACATAGGCCATTTTTTCCTATTGTGCTGTGCACCAACATGGCCGTCACATCACGTGATTGAAAACCATCCATATTTTGAGGTAACGTTTTCGCTGACGTCACCGTCGCACATCTTGAAGTCTATCATAATACCACGTGGACGGTGGTGATGGTGTTTACAAAAAGACGGAAGGTCTTTAGACGAGTTCTTGCAAATGATAAATTTTTTGGCTTCCAATGAAAGCAAAGTATATAAGTCTTGACAAGACTGACAGAAAGCAGGGGATACGGCAGTTTGGCCTTTTTTTCTTAAGTTTATGCCACTGGCTTTTTAAAGCAGTTAATCAATCAAATAGCATCTTGGTGCACCTAAATATAACCTACCCTTAATCATACTGTGGAAACCCTTGGCTTTCTCTGCAGTTAACGGAAAGCATTGTGTTTTTGATCACTTGGGATTTGTCTTCATTTGCAGTTGTTTTCTGTCTTTTGCTTCTTTTCTTTTACGTAATCTCTGCTCCGGTACCTGCAGAAGCTGCCAAACCCTTTAAATGATTTGGGCTAGTTGAAATTTGGTCGGTGTTAAGAATAACTAAATGTTCCCTATCAATCTTGAACGTTGTCTTGAGAGGCCTTATTGTATTAATGTTTGCAGAACGTTTTGATTTTAATAAAAGAAGCCTTTAAAAAAAAGGACAATGGTTGCTTATTGACAGCCATAGCGCTAACCCTTGCTCAAGTTCCTGAAGGTCTCAGTTTTGTATAATAAGCGGGCGAGTGGATCATGTTTTCTCGTCTCCAAATGTGAGAAAAGTGCTGTTTTTGCCAGAAAATAATTCAACAAAGAACTAAAATAGAAGCTTCTAATACTGAAGAAAGAAGAGTAACTTTGAAAACAACTTTGTTGCTCAAAGGGGCAAGGTCACGCTATTTTTGGTAATTTTGTTTAATTTTGTTAATTATGAGCTCTAAACGTCAAATTGGCAGAGCAAGAGTCTTTCATTTGCAAAATCACGGCCACATAACAAATGAGAAGGATTTTCCAGCTGTGTAAATGACATTTTGATATAGACTGATATAAATTTGAAAAAAGGTGGGCCGACGTTTTTCAAATTTAGCCAAATTCAATCCATTTCAATCCTCTCCAGTTTTGCCCATCCATGCCCCTTCTTGGCTTCCCTGTGTTTCGTTAGAGTTCTTCTATAGTTTTGAACAGTTATTTTGATATTTTAGTTAATTCTATGACCATTCGATCAGTGCTGAAATTGCCTAAAATTGCGTGACCTAGCCCCTTCAAGGTGAGAAATTATCAACGAGACGATGTTTACGATTAGTACCGCTAGCCAAATGTGTTGTTGCTTTTGTGGCTATTCATACCGGACCCGTACACCGACCTATATTTGCTATTCATACGGGAGTCTTCTTAGAATGATTATTACAGGTTCAATAGCAAAGTGACTCTAATTTTTTATTTACCCCCTTCGTCCAATGCGACAGGCCATCTGACCTGGCATGTGTTTCTCGCATTTAAGTCTAAGCTCCCATTCTAAGTAGCTCTGATACACAGTATATAGCAAATATAAGTCGGTGTACGTGTCCTGTACGGGTATATACCACGTGGCAAAACGAGTACAACATTTGACCGTTTTCAAATTTGATCCAACATGTCGCAAACAGGTTGGCCAAACGTATGCAGCATGTTGTGCCCAACAATGTTGCAAGCTGTTGCGTTGAACTGTTGCGAGCGCTTGGCCAGGTCTTATTGATCAAATAACGAATGTTCTTGCTTTGTCTCCTTGAAGGTTAGTTGAAGGTTGGAATTGAAAAGAAGCAAAACATTTCAACTTCGCCAAGTTTCGTTTTAACTCTCAAATATTTTAAGAATTTTCTGGACGTTTATTCGACTATCAAAATATATAATTTTGAAGTAAATTTTCATTCAAGTTGACTGATGCGCTTGTCTTGTTCTTTGTTTTCCCCTTTTTTTAAAAACAGTCTTTTATATTACTCTATGGAAAATTTTTGCCTGGCCGAAAATGTTTAATTAAGGAGGCTCAAAATAGTTTTAACAGTTTTCGCA
>NC_090882.1:18002059-18014559 GCF_036669935.1 Montipora foliosa | reverse complement strand
TATTCCTAGTTTTTTAGCCTCCTTAAAGTTGACCAAAAAATTGGCCATTTTTGAAAATTGTACCTTACTAACCCCTTTGCTTTTTTGCGAAAAATGGGCATTTCAAAATTTTTGGAAAAATTGTTATTTCTCGTCTAATAGGTCTATTTTCATGCAGTTTTATGCATAGCACAAATGTAGGATAACTAAGCGCTTCTTCCATACTAATTGGGCTATTATAGGACTTGTATTCCTATTTTTTTAAACTGCTTAAAGTTGACCAGAAAATTGGCCATTTTTGAAAATTGTACCTTACTAACCCCTTTACTTTTTTGCGAAAAATGGCCATTTTCGATACTTTTATAAAAATTGTTATTTCTCGTCTAATAGGTCTTTTTTCATGCAGTTTTATGCATAGCACAAATCTAGGATAACTAAGCGCTTGTTCCATACTAATTGGGCTATTATAGGACTTGTATTCCTATTTTTTTAGCCTCCTTAAAGTTGACCAAAAAATTGGCTATTTTTGAAAATTGTACCTTACTAACCCCTTTGCTTTTTTGCGAAAAATGGTTATTTTCGATACTTTTATAAAAATTGTTATTTCTCGTCTAATAGGTCTTTTTTTATGCAGTTTTATGCATAGCACAAATCTAGGATAACTAAGCGCTTCATCCATACTAATTGGGCTGTTATAGGACTTGTATTCCTATTTTTTTTAACTTGGTTAAAGTTGACAAAAAAATTGGCCATTTTTTAAAATTGTACCTTAGTAACCCCTTTGCTTTTTTGGAAAAAAATGGCCATTTTCGATACTTTTATAAAAATTGTTATTTCTCCTCTAATAGGTCTTTTTTCATGCAGTTTTATGCATAGCACAAATCTAGGATAACTAAGCGCTTGATCCATACTAATTGGGCTATTATAGGACTTGTATTGCTATTTTTTTAGCCTGCTTAAAGTTAACCACAAAACTGGCCATTTTTGAAAATTGTACCTTACTAACCCCTTTGCTTTTTTGCGAAAAACGGCCATTTTCGATACTTTTATAAAAATTGTTATTTCTCGTCTAATAGGTCTTTTTTCATGCAGTTTTATGCATAGCACAAATCTAGGATAACTAAGCGCTTGATCCATACTAATTGGGCTATTATAGGACTTGTATTCCCATTTTTTTAGCCTGCTTAAAGTTGACCAGAAAATTGGCCATTTTTTAAAATTGTACCTTACTAACCCCTTTGCTTTTTTGCGAAAAAGGGCCATTTTCGATACTTTTATAAAAATTGTTATTTCCCGTCTAATAGGTCTTTTTTCATGCAGTTTTATGCATAGCAAAAATCTAGGATAACTAAGCGCTTGTTCCATACTAATTGGGCTATTATAGGACTTGTATTCCTATTTTTTTAGCCTGGTTAAAGTTGACCAAAAAATTGGCTATTTTTGAAAATTGTACCTTACTAACCCCTTTGCTTTTTTGCGAAAAATGGTTATTTTCGATACTTTTATAAAAATTGTTATTTCTCGTCTAATAGGTCTTTTTTTATGCAGTTTTATGCATAGCACAAATCTAGGATAACTAAGCGCTTCATCCATACTAATTGGGCTGTTATAGGACTTGTATTCCTATTTTTTTTAACTTGGTTAAAGTTGACAAAAAAATTGGCCATTTTTTAAAATTGTACCTTAGTAACCCCTTTGCTTTTTTGGAAAAAAATGGCCATTTTCGATACTTTTATAAAAATTGTTATTTCTCCTCTAATAGGTCTTTTTTCATGCAGTTTTATGCATAGCACAAATCTAGGATAACTAAGCGCTTGATCCATACTAATTGGGCTATTATAGGACTTGTATTGCTATTTTTTTAGCCTGCTTAAAGTTAACCACAAAACTGGCCATTTTTGAAAATTGTACCTTACTAACCCCTTTGCTTTTTTGCGAAAAACGGCCATTTTCGATACTTTTATAAAAATTGTTATTTCTCGTCTAATAGGTCTTTTTTCATGCAGTTTTATGCATAGCACAAATCTAGGATAACTAAGCGCTTGATCCATACTAATTGGGCTATTATAGGACTTGTATTCCCATTTTTTTAGCCTGCTTAAAGTTGACCAGAAAATTGGCCATTTTTTAAAATTGTACCTTACTAACCCCTTTGCTTTTTTGCGAAAAATGGCCATTTTCGATACTTTTATAAAAATTGTTATTTCCCGTCTAATAGGTCTTTTTTCATGCAGTTTTATGCATAGCAAAAATCTAGGATAACTAAGCGCTTGTTCCATACTAATTGGGCTATTATAGGACTTGTATTCCTATTTTTTTAGCCTGGTTAAAGTTGACCAAAAAATTGGCTATTTTTGAAAATTGTACCTTACTAACCCCTTTGCTTTTTTGCGAAAAATGGTTATTTTCGATACTTTTATAAAAATTGTTATTTCTCGTCTAATAGGTCTTTTTTTATGCAGTTTTATGCATAGCACAAATCTAGGATAACTAAGCGCTTCATCCATACTAATTGGGCTGTTATAGGACTTGTATTCCTATTTTTTTTAACTTGGTTAAAGTTGACAAAAAAATTGGCCATTTTTTAAAATTGTACCTTAGTAACCCCTTTGCTTTTTTGGAAAAAAATGGCCATTTTCGATACTTTTATAAAAATTGTTATTTCTCCTCTAATAGGTCTTTTTTCATGCAGTTTTATGCATAGCACAAATCTAGGATAACTAAGCGCTTGATCCATACTAATTGGGCTATTATAGGACTTGTATTGCTATTTTTTTAGCCTGCTTAAAGTTAACCACAAAACTGGCCATTTTTGAAAATTGTACCTTACTAACCCCTTTGCTTTTTTGCGAAAAACGGCCATTTTCGATACTTTTATAAAAATTGTTATTTCTCGTCTAATAGGTCTTTTTTCATGCAGTTTTATGCATAGCACAAATCTAGGATAACTAAGCGCTTGATCCATACTAATTGGGCTATTATAGGACTTGTATTCCCATTTTTTTAGCCTGCTTAAAGTTGACCAGAAAATTGGCCATTTTTTAAAATTGTACCTTACTAACCCCTTTGCTTTTTTGCGAAAAATGGCCATTTTCGATACTTTTATAAAAATTGTTATTTCCCGTCTAATCGGTCTTTTTTCATGCAGTTTTATGCATAGCAAAAATCTAGGATAACTAAGCGCTTGTTCCATACTAATTGGGCTATTATAGGACTTGTATTCCTATTTTTTTAGCCTCCTTAAAGTTGACCAAAAAATTGGCCATATTTGAAAACTGTACCTTACTAACCCCTTTGCTTTTTTGCGAAAAATGGCCATTTTCGATACTTTTATAAAAATTGTTATTTCTCGTCTAATAGGTCTTTTTTCATGCAGTTTTATGCATAGCACAAATCTAGGATAACTAAGCGCTTGTTCCATGCTAATTGGGCTATTATAGGACTGGTATTCTTATTTTTTTAGCCTCCTTAGAGTTGACCAAAGAATTGGCCATTTTTGAAAATTGTACCTTACTAACCCCTTTGCTTTTTTGCGAAAAATGGCCATTTTCGATATATTTATAAAAATTGTTATTTCTCGTCTAATAGGTCTTTTTTCATGCAGTTTTATGCACTGCACAAATCTAGGATAACTAAGCGCTTGTTCCATACTAATTGGGCTATTATAGGACTTGTATTCCTATTTTTTTAGCCTGCTTAAAGTTCACCAAAAAATTGGCCATTTTTGAAAATTGTACCTTACTAACCCCTTTGCTTTTTTGCGAAAAATGGCCATTTTCGATACTTTTATAAAAATTGCTATTTCTCGTCTAATAGGTCTTTTTTCATGCAGTTTTATGCATAGCACAAATCTAGGATAACTAAGCGCTTAATCCATACTAATTGGGCTGTTATAGGACTTGTATTCCTATTTTTTTAGCCTCCTTAAAGTTGACCAAAAAATTGGCCATTTTTGAAAATTGTACCTTACTAACCCCTTTGCTTTTTTGCGAAAAATGGCCATTTTCGATACTTGTATAAAAATTGCTATTTCTCGTGTAATAGGTCTTTTTTCATGCAGTTTTATGCATAGCACAAATCTAGGATAACTAAGCGCTTGATCCATACTAATTGGGCTATTATAGGACTTGTATTCCTATTTTTTTAGCCTGCTTAAAGTTGACCAGAAAACTGGCCATTTTTGAAAATTGTACCTTACTAACCCCTTTGCTTTTTTGCGAAAAACGGCCATTTTCGACACTTTTATAAAAATTGTTATTTCTCGTCTAATAGGTCTTTTTTCATGCAGTTTTATGCATAGCACAAATCTAGGATAACTAAGCGCTTGTTCCATACTAATTGGGCTATTATAGGACTTGTATTCCTATTTTTTTAGCCTGCTTAAAGTTGACCAAAAAATTGGCCATTTTTGAAAATTGTACCTTACTAACCCCTTTGCTTTTTTGCGAAAAATGGCCATTTTCGATATTTGTATAAAAATTGTTATTTCTCGTCTAATAGGTCTTTTTTCATGCAGTTTTATGCATAGCGAAAATCTAGGATAACTAAGCGCTTGATCCATACTAATTGGGCTGTTATAGGACTTGTATTCCTATATTTTTAGCCTCCTTAAAGTTGACCAAAAATTTGGCATTTTTTAAAAATTGTACCTTACTAACCCCTTTGCTTTTTTGCAAAAAATGGCCATTTTCGATACTTGTATAAAAATTGTTATTTCTCGTCTAATAGGTCTTTTTTCATGCAGTTTTATGCATAGCGAAAATCTAGGATAACTATTATAGGACTTGTATTCCTATTTTTTTAGCCTCCCTAAAGTTGACCAAAAAATTGGCCATATTTGAAAATTGTACCTTACTAACCCCTTTGCTTTTTTGCGAAAAACGGCCATTTTCGATACTTTTATAAAAATTGTTATTTCTCGTCTAATAGGTCTTTTTTTATGCAGTTTTATGCATAGCACAAATCTACGATAACTAAGCGCTTGTTCCATGCTAATTGAGCTATTATAGGACTGGTATTCCTATTTTTTTAGCCTCCTTAAAGTTGACCAAAGAATTGGCCATTTCTTAAAATTGTACCTTACTAACCCCTTTGCTTTTTTGCGAAAAATGGCCATTTTCGATACTTTTATAAAAATTGTTATTTCTCGTCTAATAGGTCTTTTTTCATGCAGTTTTATGCATAGCACAAATCTAAGATAACTAAGCGCTTGATCCATACTAATTGGGCTGTTATAGGACTTGTATTCCTATTTTTTTAGCCTTCTTAAACTTGACCAGAAATTGGCCATTTTTTAAATTGTACCTTACTAACCCCTTTGCTTTTTTGCGAAAAATGGATAGTTTCGATACTTTTATAACTATTGTTATTTCTCGTCTAATAGGTCTTTTTTCATGCAGTTTTATGCATAGCACAAATCTAGGATAACTAAGCGCTTAATCCATACTAATTGGGCTGTTATAGGACTTGTATTCCTATTTTTTTAGCCTGCTTAAACTTGACCAAAACATTGGCCATTTTTGAAAATTGTACCTTACTAACCCCTTTGCTTTTTTGCGAAAAATGGCCATTTTCGATACTTTTATAAAAATTGTTATTTCTCGTCTAATAGGTCTTTTTTCATGCAGTTTTATGCACAGCACAAATCTAGGATAACTAAGCGCTTGTTCCATACTAATTGGGCTATTATAGGACTTGTATTCCTATATTTTTAGCCTGCTTAAAGTTCACCAAAATATTGGCCATTTTTAAAAATTGTACCTTACTAACCCCCTTGCTTTTTTGCGAAAAATGGCCATTTTCGATACTTTTATAAAAATTGTTATTTCTCATCTAATAGGTCTTTTTCATGCAGTTTTATGCACAGCACAAATCTAGGATAACTAAGCGCTTGTTCCATACTAATTGGGCTATTATAGGACTTGTATTCCTATTTTTTTAGCCTGCTTAAAGTTCACCAAAAAATTGGCCATTTTTGAAAATTGTACCTTACTAACCCCCTTGCTTTTTTGCGAAAAATGGCCATTTTCGATACTTTTATAAAAATTGTTATTTCTCGTCTAATAGGTCTTTTTTCATGCAGTTTTATGCATAGCACAAATCTAGGATAACTAAGCGCTTGATCCATACTAATTGGGCTGTTATAGGACTTGTATTCCTATTTTTTTAGCCTGCTTAAAGTTGACCAGAAATTGGCCATTTTTTAAATTGTACCTTAGTAACCCCTTTGCTTTTTTGCGAAAAATGGATAGTTTCGATACTTTTATAACTTTTGTTATTTCTCGTCTAATAGGTCTTTTTTCATGCAGTTTTATGCATAGCACAAATCTAGGATAACTAAGCGCTTGTTCCATACTAATTGGGCTATTATAGGACTTGTATTCCTTTTTTTTTAAACTGCTTAAAGTTCACCAGAAAATTGGCCATTTTTTAAAATTGTACCTTACTAACCCCTTTGCTTTTTTGCGAAAAATGGCCATTTTCGATACTTTTATAAAAATTGTTATTTCTTGTCTAATAGGTCTCTTTTCATGCAGTTTTATGCATAGCACAAATCTAGGATAACTAAGCGCTTGTTTCATACTAATTGGGCTATTATAGGACTTGTATTTCCATCTCTTTAGCCTGCTTAAAGTTGACCAGAAAATTGGCTATTTTTGAAAAATTTACCTTATTAACCCCTTTGCTTTTTTGCGAAAAATGGCCATTTTCGATAGTTTTATAACTATTGTTATTTCTCGTCTAATAGGTCTTTTTTCATGCAGTTTTATTCATAGCACAAATCTAGGATAACTAAGCGCTTGTTCCATACTAATTGGGCTATTATAGGACTTGTATTCCTATTTTTTTAGCCTCCTTAAAGTTGACCAAAAAATTGGCCATTTTTGAAAATTGTACCTTACTAACCCCTGTGCTTTTTTGCGAAAAATGGCCATTTTCGATACTTTTATAAAAATTGTTATTTCTCGTCTAATAGGTCTTTTTTCATGCAGTTTTATGCATAGCACAAATCTATTATAACTAAGCGCTTGATCCATACTAATTGGGCTGTTATAGGACTTGTATTCCTATATTTTTAGCCTCCTTAAAGTTGACCAAAAATTTGGCCATTTTTAAAAATTGTACCTTACTAACCCCTTTGCTTTTTTGCAAAAAATGGCCATTTTCGATACTTGTATAAAAATTGTTATTTCTCGTCTAATAGGTCTTTTTTCATGCAGTTTTATGCATAGCGAAAATCTAGGATAACTATTATAGGACTTGTATTCCTATTTTTTTAGCCTCCCTAAAGTTGACCAAAAAATTGGCCATATTTGAAAATTGTACCTTACTAACCCCTTTGCTTTTTTGCGAAAAATGGCCATTTTCGATACTTTTATAAAAATTGTTATTTCTCGTCTAATAGGTCTTTTTTTATGCAGTTTTATGCATAGCACAAATCTACGATAACTAAGCGCTTGTTCCATACTAATTGGGCTATTATAGGACTTGTATTCCTATTTTTTTAGCCTGCTTAAACTTGACCAAAACATTGGCCATTTTTGAAAATTGTACCTTACTAACCCCTTTGCTTTTTTGCGAAAAATGGCCATTTTCGATACTTTTATAAAAATTGTTATTTCTCGTCTAGTAGGTCTTTTTTCATGCAGTTTTATGCAAAGCACAAATCTAGGATAACTAAGCGCTTGTTCCACACTAATTGGGCTATTATAGGACTTGTATTCCTATTTTTTTAGCCTGCTTAAAGTTCACCAAAAAATTGGCCATTTTTGAAAATTGTACCTTACTAACCCCCTTGCTTTTTTGCGAAAAATGGCCATTTTCGATACTTTTATAAAAATTGTTATTTCTCGTCTAATAGGTCTTTTTTCATGCAGTTTTATGCATAGCACAAATCTAAGATAACTAAGCGCTTGATCCATACTAATTGGGCTGTTATAGGACTTGTATTCCTATTTTTTTAGCCTGCTTAAACTTGACCAGAAATTGGCCATTTTTTAAATTGTACCTTACTAACCCCTTTGCTTTTTTGCGAAAAATGGATAGTTTCGATACTTTTATAACTATTGTTATTTCTCGTCTAATAGGTCTTTTTTCATGCAGTTTTATGCATAGCACAAATCTAGGATAACTAAGCGCTTAATCCATACTAATTGGGCTGTTATAGGACTTGTATTCCTATTTTTTCAGCCTGCTTAAACTTGACCAAAACATTGGCCATTTTTGAAAATTGTACCTTACTAACCCCTTTGCTTTTTTGAGAAAAATGGCCATTTTCGATACTTTTATAAAAATTGTTATTTCTCGTCTAATAGGTCTTTTTTCATGCAGTTTTATGCACAGCACAAATCTAGGATAACTAAGCGCTTGTTCCATACTAATAGGGCTATTATAGGACTTGTATTCCTATATTTTTAGCCTGCTTAAAGTTCACCAAAATATTGGCCATTTTTAAAAATTGTACCTTACTAACCTCTTTGCTTTTTTGCGAAAAATGGACATTTTCGATACTTTTATAAAAATTGTTATTTCTCGTCTAATAGGTCTTTTTTCATGCAGTTTTATGCATAGCACAAATCTAGGATAACTAAGCGCTTGTTCCATACTAATTGGGCTATTATAGGACTTGTATTCCTATTTTTTTAGCCTGCTTAAACTTGACGAAAAAATTGGCCATTTTTTAAAATTGTACCTTACTAACCCCTTTGCCTTTTTGCGAAAAATGGCCATTTTCGATACTTTAATAAAAATTGTTATTTCTCGTCTAATAGGTCTTTTTTCATGCAGTTTTATGCAAAGCAAAAATCTAGGATAACTAAGCGCTTGTTCCATACTAATTGGGCTATTATAGGACTTGTATTCCTATTTTTTTAGTCTCCTTAAAGTTGACCAAAAAATTGGCCATTTTTAAAAATTGTACCTTACTAACCCCTTTGCTTTTTTGCGAAAAATGACCATTAATTGGGATATTATAGGACTTGTATTCCTATTTTTTTAGCCTGCTTAAACTTGACCAAAACATTGGCCATTTTTGAAAATTGTACCTTACTAACCCCTTTGCTTTTTTGCGAAAAATGGCCATTTTCGATACTTTTATAAAAATTGTTATTTCTCGTCTAATAGGTCTTTTTTCATGCAGTTTTATGCACAGCACAAATCTAGGATAACTAAGCGCTTGATGCATACTAATTGGGCTATTATAGGATTTGTATTCCTATTTTTTTAGCCTCCCTAGAATTGACCAAAAAATTGGCCATTTTTGAAAATTGTACCTTACTAACCCCTTTCCTTTTTTGCGAAAATCGGCCATTTTCGATACTTTTATAAAAATTGTTATTTCTTGTCTGATAGGTCTTTTTTTATGCAGTTTTATGCATAGCACAAATCTACAATAACTAAGCGTTTGATCCATACTAATTAGGCTATTATAGGACTTGTATTCCTATTTTTTTAGCCTGCTTAAAGTTGACCAGAAAACTGGCCATTTTTGAAAATTGTACCTTACTAACCCCTTTGCTTTTTTGCGAAAAATGGCCATTTCAAAATTTTTGGAAAAATTGTTATTTCTCGTCTAATAGGTCTTTTTTCATGCAGTTTTATGCATAGCACAAATCTAGGATAACTTAACGCTTGATCCATACTAATTGGGCTATTATAGGACTTGTATTCCTATTTTTTTAGCCTGCTTAAAGTTGACCAGAAAACTGGCCATTTTTGAAAATTGTACCTTACTAACCCCTTTTGCTTTTTTGCGAAAAATGGCCATTTTCGATACTTTTATAACTATTGTTATTTCTCGTCTAATAGGTCTTTTTTCGTGCAGTTTTATGCATAGCACAAATCTAGGATAACTAAGCGCTTGATCCATACTAATTGGGGTATTATAGGACTTGTATTCCTATTTTTTTAGCCTGCTTAAAGTTGACCAGAAAATTGGCCATTTTTGAAAATTGTACCTTACTAACCCCTTTGCTTTTTTGCGAAAAATGGCCATTTTCGATACTTTTATAAAAATTGTTATTTCTCGTCTAATAGGTCTTTTTTCGTGCAGTTTTATGCATAGCACAAATCTAGGATAACTAAGCGCTTGATCCATACTAATTGGGCTGTTATAGGACTTGTATTCCTATTTTTTTAGCCTGCTTAAAGTTGACCAGAAAATTGGCCATTTTTGAAAATTTTACCTTACTAACCCCTTTGCTTTTATGCGAAAAATGGCCATTTTCGATACTTTTATAAAAATTGTTATTTCTCGTCTAATAGGTCTTTTTTGATGCAGTTTTATGCATAGCACAAATCTAGGATAGTTAAGCTTTCGATCTATACGAATTAGGCTATTATACGACTTGTGTTTCTTACTGTTTTAGCCTTCCGAAGTTGGTCTAAAAGTTCTGTCATTTTAGAAGATTTTGCTCTGGTTTCCTCCTTTGTTCCTATTTTGGACCATTTTGGTAAAATTGCTTTTTCTCTTCAAATAGGTGTTTTTTCATGCGGTTTTTTGTATAGTAAAAATCTATGATAGTTTATCTTTAGATCCTACTAATTATGGTATTTTACGATTTGTATTTCATACTTTTTTAGCGTTCCGAAGTTTGCCGAAAAACATCGCTCATTTCTTTGACGTAAAGTATATCTATTCCTCTCTACATAGGTTGCAGGTAAAATCCGGTGTCAGGTTGAATCCGTTTTTACCAAGGCTTAATATGCACTCTACCTAGTTTAAAGCAGCTAGCAAACCCTGTATACCCTGTATACTCTTGTATACTCTTGTATATGCCCAAGTGTATCTCCTCAGCCTCGGTCACATAATTTCTTAAAAGTAAGTTAAAGAACTGTATTTTTTAACAGTCGAAAGAAACAATAATTTACCTAAACGTAATTGTGGTAAGGCCCCAACTGGGAGAAAACTAGTTAGCTATTTACAAAGGGTGTTGAAGCTTACTTTGTGACCACTGAAGACAAATCAAGCTAGTGGTCACAGCGCCTTTGAACCCAGAATAGCTCCCGAATTACTAAGGGACACACCATTAGAAATAACCGAGCAAGCTTTGCATGAGTAGGCACGATCGATTGCAGGTTTTATTCCACTCATTAAATGCAAGGCTAATTGTTATGTTTAAGGCCATAAATAATATGATCAGCCTCCTTATACCAGCCCATGTTACTCCGGAAGAGAGAGTTACAAGGCAGTTTCATCCTAATAAGTTTATTTAACCACTAGCTTCTTGCAATGTTTACAGGTATAGTTTTGTGTCTAGAACCATAAGGGTATGGAATAACTTAAGCAATGATATTATTGAAGCTGCTTTCACTAAATGCTTTTAAACATGCGGTTTAAGGGGGGCCGTTATCGACCTAGAATGACCCTCGTTTTTTCAATATTTATTTAACAGGTCTATCGTATTTATTGTATAATTTGTTATTTTTAAGCTGTGACTAGAGAGCTGACCAATCCACGTGTATGGGGAAACCTTTTTGGATTAAAATTATAGATGTAGATTATTATTATGATGATGATGATGATTATTATTTGAAAAATCATATTGCTCAGGTTGTCATTGCCGAATAAAATCAACGCTATTGGGCGAGCCATAACATAACATTGTTCTAAAACTGTCCTAGAATACGCGCTGTTCCCAACAAGGTAGTTTTTTGCACTACACCGATATTTACACCAACTTGTAACTTTTCCAACCATTTTTCAAACCTTTTTGTGACAGAGCCAAGCGCACAAATCACAACCGGAACCACACTTACCGACCTCATCTGCCAGATCCCACCAATTTTCTCTTTTCAGGTTCTGATATTTCTCTACTTTCTAAACTTCCTTTTCGCTGCATCTAAGATCTTTCGGTACCGCAATATCAATAATTGAACACTTTTTCTCCTTTTTCTCAACATTCGTGTGATGTCGCTGCCGTGTTTACATACTCCTATCTAAACACGGCTATTAACCAATGAGAGTGCGCGTATTATCCTAATTATTTTATAAACAAAAATACATAACATCGATATTATACAAAAGAAAAAAAGAGAAAAACAGTTATTAAGGCAACGACTACTTACATAAGCCATAGTTAACGGAGAGGACTGGTTTTGAAGCTCGACAAACATCAAAGGAGCTAACAAAGATGCCAAGATTTAAGTTCGAAAGTCCACGCCCGTGCACATTCTTTTGTTTTGCGCTCATACACTATGCATGAATTACGTAACCAACAGGTTTCGCTTGGTTAGTTCCTCATTACGGAGTAAACAACTATATACAGACTTAACTGATTAGAGTGTTATGTGAAGTGCTAGTTTTGTGCCCTCATTTGAACCATGTGAGCGTTAGCCCTACTAATGGAAATGGGCCCACACAAGGACAGAGAAAAACTCTGACCAGGGTGGGAATACACGGTCAACGTTTGTAAAAACGTAACCATTCCTTGTACTCGTACATGTTAATTGATGTGACTATAACATCTTCAGTTCCCACGGCCTGCTCCCGTCTGACCTTGTAGCTCAGTCGGTAGAACAGC
>NC_090882.1:17947059-17994559 GCF_036669935.1 Montipora foliosa | reverse complement strand
TATTAGGGAGACGTGATGCGTACGGACGACTTTCAGCAACTTGTTTTCATGCATCTTCTCAGTAGTCCTTCTCAGCACTA
Source organism: Montipora foliosa (assembly GCF_036669935.1). Lineage (NCBI taxonomy): Eukaryota > Metazoa > Cnidaria > Anthozoa > Scleractinia > Acroporidae > Montipora > Montipora foliosa. The sequence continues at coordinate 17,994,479 of NC_090882.1, read as the reverse complement.
ATTTCCCCCAGAATGCATCTTTTAGTTTGTCGGTTAATAGGCCATTTCCGATTTCATGTCTGCCTCCTCTTCAAAGCGAGTCTAAGTCTGAAGTTTTTGTGATGGTAATTAGTTCTACTTCACATATGAATGAGAACTAATTTTCGTAAGAAAATTCTCGCACTTACACTCGCTTTCAAGAGGAGGCAGGCATGAACTCGGAAATGCCCTATTCGCTAGTATAAATATAAACACGGGCGAGAGACGCATTATGCGTCTAGGCGAAATAAATCGTTTAACACGTCTTTGAAGACACAATAAAAGATATGGATCGACGAGACGCGCGATGCGTCTCTCTGCCGTCTTTTATACAGGACAAATTAAAAGACGCATTAGAATAAATTGGCCAAAGTCGTCCAGACTCATTATGCGTCCCTAATAAAAAAAAGGCCAATTAGTAAAAATGTGCGGATCAAGGAGGAAAAAATATAAGTTGCAACAAGTTTTTAGGCGTCAACATCATTTCTGATTGGTTTACTGCACTCGTCTGTTGTCAGGGAGTGGTGACAATCCTGGGTCATTTCTTACACCATTCAACTGAAAACTGTACTGTTACAAAGTTAAAGTTGAACGTCGGTATTTCCAACTCGGGTATTTCGAATTCCCCGCTATTTCAAACTAATGTTCATTTCCCTTGGTTTGGCCCCTTTTTTAGTCGTTTTACTACACTTAATTCGAACTCGATTATTTCGAATTCCCCGCTTATTCGAATTAAATTCTTGTTTCCTATAGACTTGATGCTTCCCTTTCATTTCGAAGTTTAATCGAAAGGGTGGTTGACTACCTTCAGATGCTGCCAGAACATTGCGCACAATGCGAATTGCACAACCTGCCAGTCCCGTAAATAAACTACAATTATGAAACGTTCTGAAACAAAGATTTCTGGTGAAAAAGACTGTAAATTCAGAATCAGTCCTCTGTGCACTTCTAGATTTGCCATCTTCAAGATGATTTCAATTAGGGCAAAGGTTGCTCTAATTGAAATAATGAAAATTTTGTGAAAAAGGCCTTCCAGCCTCACGATATATTCCGTACACAGTATTTTATGACGAACCGGCTATTTCGAACCCCCGCTTATTCAAACTATTTTCGTTTTTCCAATTCCCTTCATACAAATAACTCAACGACTTCGACAACTATATTCTGCTTGAATAGGAAGATGACTGTTGGGCTGTGATTAGAAGTGGTACCACTCGATGTGCCCTCGCTGCCAAGGCCATTACCCCAGTTCCGTTTATTCATTGAAACACTGCCACAAAGGAAAACGTATGATATCGAGAAAATCCTGTTTCCCGCCAGAAAAAAAAAACCCTCTTTCTGGGGGAAACCTGGTCCCTCCCGCATGCAGATTCAGGCGTGAACAACCTTGAGGGAGTTAGGCGTTAAATAAATGTCAAAACCATTGAAACAAGCTGAATTCGCAGATAATACAGCTAATAAAATGTCGAGGGTTAAAAAATGTCGAACTGGAGTGAGTGATCAGCTTAGAATGACCCGCCTCTCAAAATCCCGCCGTTAAACATGTACTGTCGTAACCAGCAACCTCTAACAAACTACGTCATCAATGACTAACACACAAACACCATAGCAACTCAACCCATATTTGTCGAACCGTGAAAACAATGGTTTGCTGCTATTCTTTGAGCCGCAGCAAACACTAATATCTCCCTTGTGACTTCGAAATAACGGGGTTCAACTGTATTTACTTACACACGCTCGTCGTCGAGACTGTTGTTGTCGGTGTTGGCGTGATGGTACTGAGCAGGGATGTGGTCGTGTAACTTTTGAGAGAGCTCGTCGAGACAAAACTGATAACACATATAAAATAAATTCCGTTAGAACTACTTGTCAAAACAAGCCCACGATAATTATACTCAACCGATCGCTCGCTTCATCTCGAAACTCAGATATCACCAGAAATGACAGTAATTATTACGAACTGTCCTCTCGCTCTTCTCCCCAACTTCAACATCATTCGCGTCTGAAAATACAGCCAATAGATCAGTTTCAAGTCCTCCATGACCGCTGAATAAATAACCGTGGACGCATTTTTACAAGTTAAGCCTCTTTACTTCTTCACTGCTCTGATTGCTCTCCTTCAAATTAAGAAACACATTCCTGCCGGTATTTGCGAATAAATTCACTTCAGATGGAGGCTAACCCTGTAAAATGAGTCCTCGGTGTTTTAATTCAGTGGTCATAGAGAACTTGAAACTGGAGTATTAGCGTTAGTGTCCCCCAGACTCCGGTCCTCAAGTGATGAGAAACAGCTGCCATTTACCTCTACCACATTAAAAAAAAACGCTAACCCTTACACTTAAGTTATTGCTAGAAATGGGTAGCAAATCGAAAGGGACATGTCACGCTGGATATCAAAATTTAGGCCTTTGTCTAATTACGTACATTTCCGGACGTATGCGTCGAACTAACAAGAAGACAAACGATTAAGGCAACGTAACTGTAAGAAGACCTTACAATTGTGTTAGTTATGAACAAACTCAAAACTGTCCTTGAATGATCCTAAAAAGATAAATACCTTTTACTAACAGAGTTCGAGGTCCGTACTTAGTTCTTATTAGGGAGCTTATGTAACAGGACGGCTGGAAGACTCAGGACGGCAGAATGACGAAAAAATGTCGCGTAAGATTGGGGTTGCACAGTCTCGAGCGACATTTTTCGTCATTCTGCCGTCCTGAGTCTTCCAGCCGTCCTGTTGCGTAAGCTCCCTATTAACCGAGCAGGAAGTGTGTATGGCAGAATCTTGACCGACATCGTGAGTACAGACCGAACGCAGTGAGGTCTGTACACACGACCGAGGTCAAGATTCTCCCATACAGACTGACTAAGCTCGGTTAATAAGATGTTTATTACATGGCAAACAAGAACAATTTAAATTGTTTAATGTAACTGGTTTGTACTAACCACCCTTTTGCTTGCGAACCGTGACAAGTGGCGATGAGCTGAAATTGATTCTGCTAAAGTTTCCTCGTCCTCCTTACCTTTTTTTCTCGTCATGCTTTTTGCCACTTCCATAAATTCATATTGGCAGAAGAAATTACTCAACATTTTTGCATTTTAGTTTGCAACTTTTTAACTGCAAAACATTATCAGTCTAGTTGGGAAAATCTAGATCGTGATCAATATCAATTTCAGCCAATCAAATTCGTTAATTTGGTAGCCCCCAGTCCTTGTGAGACAGAGCCATTTATTAATATAAGTTATGGACCGTATTTTTTCCCGTTGATTTGTGGCGCGCTCGCCTTACGCTTGCGACATAATTGTCGATGTTTCTCTTGAGTAATGACATACGTCTGTTGATATCTGTTTATTTAAATTTCCAAGTTCGTCTTTCCTTCATCACTGGCCAGTACATCATTCAACCAAATAGTCGCATAAACGTAAACAGTTGTCTTTGAAACCTGGTAACTTAAGCGGCTAGCACTACATAAGCAAAGGGGCACTGCTAAGGAGTACGTTTTGTGGAAATGATCCTAATTCCACTCAATGGACCATAAAATGCAAAGGTCGCTTCAGTCGTCATGCAGTCCTTTGTTTAATACAGGGGTTTAGTTTGATACGACAGAGACGACCATATGGAACCAGGCTTTCAAGTTATCGAACCATCTATAGCCCAATACTAGTATATAACACAACAGTGAATAACTATAGTGCTTTCTGCCCATTCTGATTGGCTAGTTCGGAGGTGAATACCAAGTAGTATTCACCTCTGAGCAAACAGACAAAAACAAAACGGCTTCCCGAATATCTTCAGTTACAATTTTACATCAGTGTCAGTGACGGTGATGGATATTTACTTCACCCCGCATATCCACCACTTTTCACTTCCACTTCAGTGAATAAGATTAAACGAATTGCAACAAACACAACAGAGCAGCATATAATCCACCATACTACAAATAAAAATAACATGAGCTATACTAATATATCTGAGAAATTCAAACCTCAAAGAAGGTGTTGTAGATAAACTTGAGCTGTACATACTCCTCGACACACTCGTAGGAGTGGAGGACGATTGAGTTGATGTAGTTAGTGTGGACAAAGTCGAACTCGTGTAACTTGAAGAGTAGCTACTCCGGCTTGTACTAGAAAATGTCGAGAAACTAGTTGTAGTTGGTGTGGACAAACTGAAACTCGACGTGCTCGATGATGTGCTGCTCAACACACTACTGGATACTGGGGTGGACGAGCTTGTCGTAGTCGAAGTAGAAATACTGGAGCTCCTGTAACTTGAAGTGGAACTACTTAGACTTGTAGTGGAAAACGTCGAAAAACTAGTTGTAGTTGGTGTGGACAAGCTGAAACTTGACGTGCTGGACGATGTGCTGCTTGACACACTACTGGATACTGAAGTGGACAACGTTGTCGTGGTTGGAGTAGAAACACTGGTACTCGTGTAACTTGAGGTGGAACTACTTGGACTTGTAGAGGAGAACGTGGAAAAACTAGTTGTAGTTGGTGTGGACAAGCTGAAACTTGACGTGCTGGACGATGTACTGCTTGACACACTACTTGTTACTGTGGTGGACGAGGTTGTCGTCCTTGGAGTAGACGCACTGGAACTTGTGTAACTTGAAGAGTAACTACTCAGGCTTGTACTAGAAAATGTCGAGAAACTAGTTGTAGTTGGTGTGGACAAACTTAAACTCCATGTGCTCGATGATGTGCTGCTCGACACACTACTGGATACTGAGGTGGACGAGGTTGTCGTGCTTGGAGTAGACACACTAGAACTTGAGTAACTTGAGGAGTAGCTACTCAGGCTTGTACTAGAAAATGTCGAGAAACTAGTTGTAGTTGGTGTGGACAAACTGAAACTCGACGTGCTCGATGATGTGCTGCTCGACACACTACTGGATAATGAGGTGGACGAGCTTGTAGTGGTCGAAGTAGAAACACTGGAGCTCCTGTAACTTGAAGTGGAACTACTTAGACTTGTAGTGGAGAACGTCGAAAAACTAGTTGTAGTTGGTGTGGACAAGCTGAAACTTGACGTGCTTGGCGATGAGCTGCTTGACACACTACTGGATACTGAAGTGGACGAGGTTGTCGTGGTTGGAGTAGAAACACTGGTACTCGTGTAACTTGAGGTTGAACTACTTGGACTTGTAGAGGAGAACGTGGAAAAACTAGTTGTAGTTGGTGTGGACAAGCTGAAACTTGACGTGCTGGACGATGTACTGCTTGACACACTACTTGTTACTGAGGTGGACGAGGTTGTCGTGCTTGGAGTAGACGCACTGGAACTTGTGTAACTTGAAGAGTAACTACTCAGGCTTGTACTAGAAAACGTCGAGAAACTAGTTGTAGTTGGTGTGGACAAACTTAAACTCCATGTGCTCGATGATGTGCTGCTCGACACACTACTAGATACTGAGGTGGACGAGCTTCTCGTAGTCGAAGTAGAAACACTGGAGCTCCTGTAACTAGTGCTGACCGATGTGGAAGATGTTGTTTTCGAGGACACACTTGAGCTATACAAGCTTGAGGACGAGTATTTTGAACTAGGAAAACCAAACCATACAAACATTAGTTTTCTTTAGCAATTTAGCATGATGGTTGGCATACCATAACTAGAATTTTGGGGAAGGTTTGATCCTCTCTTCATTTTTCTTTAGTTGTTTTACTTTCTATCGTCAATATCTTGTAAGAGGGATCAACACCTTGTCCTGAAATCAAACTTTTTATTTGAACAGTAATTAAGAAATCTTTCTTGATTTCTTATAAGTAAAGGTTTCTTTAAAACGATTTGAACTAAAAACTAACAGCAAAAAGTATGTAAAGTATGAAAATGTAAAAGAGGGGTGTTCAAAAACATGCAGGAATAACATCATTACTAATGATTTTAAAATACCAATCAATTAAATGTGTGCGTCTTCGTCTATTGGAAAACATTTCCGTATGAAAAAGTCTTATGTGCCCAATGATCTTACCGAGAATTTTACCATTTTAAAAAAGTGCAAGAACAAGTGTGCCAAGACCCAGTCTCAATGTACTCAATTTGTCCAAAACCTTTTTAATCATTTCTAATTATGTTATTCTTGCATGTTTTTTAACAACTCTTTTTTACATTTTCATACTTTACATAGTTTTACTTCTTTGTTTTATATTTATACCTATGCAAAAATTTTTATCTTCACTTTTAGCTTGATAATGACAAAAGTTCGGTCAAAACGCCGAGTGTTTTTACCCTTTTTTTCTTAATTTCATTCTCATATTTGTTGCATAAAGATAACTTACATATTTTGCAATGGTGAAGATTAGTAAGTGGACTAAGTAGATATCTTCTCCACACTCAACCAATTTACCACTTATAGAAACAATCAAATGGCTTGTGATTTTAACAAGAGAGGGATTAATGCAGACTTCAAGTATTTCTTAAGCCCCAAACTTTCCAGAATTCTAAGAAATAGAAACTCAGCGAAAATGTTTTAGCACGTTGTGTTGTGATACAAGATGCTTTATATTTTCCTTCATGCAGTCATTTGAATTATTTTATTTTAAATGAATATCACATCCGTTCTTCCCTTTAAAGTTTATAAAGGTCAGTGCAGAAATGATGCTAATGATTCAAACCAAATAATCAGTCTTACTCCATTCTGTCTTCATTTCACCCCCTTTTATTCATCCAAAAAAGTCCCTTTCTCCCTTAACACACTATTGAATCCCATGTTTAGCTCATAACCTGCTGGGTGACACTCTTGATGTCCGTGGCGGTGGTTTTAAAGTAGGCGGTACCCTACTTGAAGAACCAATGGTGTGTCGAGTTCCTGTAGAGCCGGTCGAGCTGGAAGAGAAATATATCCCCGTGCTTCTTTGTGAAATCGACTGATATGACGACGACGAAGTGCTGGTCCTAAAAAGGAAATTCTTGTTAAGTTTGGTAAAAGCACAGTCAGCTGAGAAACAAACGTCACTTTTCAACCTTGTTCAAAGTGATAGAATCTTCCTCGCTGATACAAACTGGGAACTCATCCAAACTTTTATAGCACAAAATAATGAAAATCATCCCAACCAATCCATTACATCAACGCCATCATGACCACCATCACTACCATCATCAAGTTTTTCAATATTTTTCATTATTATGAAACTACACCTTATTACGAAATTAACATCTTCTTTAATCGTGATAATTCTCAAAACTACCATCAGCCCATTGTCTTTCTTTCATTTTAATTTTTAGACTAAGTATCTGTGCAATCACAAAAATCGTTAAAACTATTAACAACCTGAAAACGACATCACTGTCAATGATCGCATATCTAAAGATCTTTGGACAATGACTTTGAGACAAGCATACTGTCCTCCTAATAACTTTCTTAACATGACCTAACTCTCGTTCTTATCATTTTCAGTGGCTAACCTCAAAATTGAAAGCAAAAGTCAATTATTTACATCGCCTTTAGCTACAACAACATCAGAATCGTGCACATCAGCATCTTTACAAGCATCATTCCAAATTACATCACCTAAGCATTTTTTCGGTAGTGATGAAAACCATGATAATCATTTGCCCTGTCGTTAGCATTTACACCCTCCTTATTATCAGTAACATGATCATGAATTACCATCGTCATTCTCATCATCTTTTAATGAACACTTTCTTTTACTTTTACAGACTCACACAAATCTTGCCATCATTTAAGACCTTGTGCATCCCTGACCAATCCATCTAAATTTCGTTTTCCTTATTTCCTAATGTTGTTATTGGACTGCATCTTTAAGCCACCTATGATCTTCTGTGAAGAACTACTTCTTTTTTACAGTAAACTCTTAACTGGGGTGAAAATATGACTCTTGGAGCAACATATCTACACTAAGAAAGAGTGCAAGGCTTAAAGTTTCAAATATTTTCGTGGGTGGCACTTACAAAAGGTAGCAGTAATGTTGTTCTGGTTATTGATTTACTAGATCACGTAATTTTACCACTGACGTTCAGCAAAATGGCACACCTACATTCCTAGAAAACAATTTTACTTTGTTCCTCCAAGTCGATTCAAAACGGTAATTCTACACACATTACAACTTTAAGCCCCATCTTAAAACACTTCCACGGATACCAAAATGATAAAAACTACGACTAAAAGAAATAAAAACATGTGCGTACCTGACAGAGGTGGTACTGCTTAAGACACTACTGGAAACTGAGGTTGTCGTGGTTGGAGTAGAAACACTGGAACTCGTGTAACTTGAAGTGGAACTACTTAGACTTGTAGTGGAGAACGTCGAAAGACTAGTTGTAGTTAGTGTGGACAAACTGACACTCGACGTGCTCGAGGATGTGCTGCTCGACACACTACTGGATACTGAGCTGGATGACCTTGTCGTGGTTGAAGTAGAAACACTAGAGCTCGAGTAACTTGAAGTAGAACTACTTAGACTTGTAGTGGAGAACGTCGAAAAACTAGTTGTAGTTGGTGTGGACAAGCTGAAACTCGACGTGCTCGGCGATGTGCTGCTCGACACACTACTGGATACTGAGGTGGACGAGGTAGTCGTGGTTGGAGTAGACACACTAGAACTTGAGTAACTTGAAGTAGAACTACTTAGACTTGTAGTGGAGAACGTCGAAAAACTAGTTGTAGTTGGTGTGGACAAGCTGAAACTTGATGTGCTCGGCGATGTGCTGCTCGACACACTACTGGATACTGAGGTGGACGAGGTTGTCGTGGTTGGAGTAGACACACTAGAACTTGAGTAACTTGAAGAGTAGGTACTCAGGCTTGTACTAGAAAATGTCGAGAAACTAGTTGTAGTTGGTGTGGACAAACTGAAACTCGACGTGCTCGATGATGTGCTGCTCGACACACTACTGGATAATGAGGTGGACGAGCTTGTCGTGGTCGAAGTAGACACACTGGAGCTCCTGTAACTTGAAGTGGAACTACTTAGACTTGTAGTGGAGAACGTCGAAAAACTAGTTGTAGTTGGTGTGGACAAGCTGAAACTAGAAACACTGGTACTCGTGTAACTTGAGGTGGAACTACTTGGACTTGTAGAGGAGAACGTGGAAAAACTAGTTGTAGTTGGCGTAGACAAACTGAAACTTGACGTGCTGGACGATGTACTGCTTGACACACTACTTGTTACTGAGGTGGACGAGGTTGTCGTGGTTGGAGTAGACACGCTAGAACTTGAGTAACTTGAGGAGTAGCTACTCAGGCTTGTACTAGAAAATGTCGAGAAACTAGTTGTAGTTGGTGTGGACAAACTGAAACTCGACGTGCTCGATGATGTGCTGCTCGACACACTACTGGATAATGAGGTGGACAAGCTTGTCGTGGTCGAAGTAGAAACACTGGAGCTCCTGTAACTTGAAGTGGAACTACTTAGACTTGTAGTGGAGAACGTCGAAAAACTAGTTGTAGTTGGTGTGGACAAGCTGAAACTTGACGTGCTTGGCGAGGTGCTGCTTGACACACTACTGGATACTGAAGTGGACGAGGTTGTCGTGGTTGGAGTAGAAACACTGGTACTCGTGTAACTTGAGGTTGAACTACTTGAACTTGTAGAGGAGAACGTGGAAAAACTAGTTGTAGTTGGTGTGGACAAGCTGAAACTTGACGTGCTGGACGATGTACTGCTTGACACACTACTTGTTACTGAGGTGGACGAGGTTGTCGTGCTTGGAGTAGACGCACTGGAACTTGTGTAACTTGAAGAGTAACTACTCAGGCTTGTACTAGAAAACGTCGAGAAACTAGTGGTAGTTGGTGTGGACAAACTTAAACTCCATGTGCTCGATGATGTGCTGCTCGACACACTACTGGATACTGAGGTGGACGAGGTTGTCGTGCTTGGAGTAGACACACTAGAACTTGAGTAACTTGAAGAGTAGGTACTCAGGCTTGTACTAGAAAATGTCGAGAAACTAGTTGTTGTTGGTGTGGACAAACTTAAACTCCATGTGCTCGATGATGTGCTGCTCGACACACTACTGGATACTGAGGTGGACGAGGTTGTCGTGCTTGGAGTAGACACACTAGAACTTGAGTAACTTGAAGAGTAGGTACTCAGGCTTGTACTAGAAAATGTCGAGAAACTAGTTGTTGTTGGTGTGGACAAACTTAAACTCCATGTGCTCGATGATGTGCTGCTCGACACACTACTGGATACTGAGGTGGACGAGGTTGTCGTGCTTGGAGTAGACACACTAGAACTTGAGTAACTTGAAGAGTAGGTACTCAGGCTTGTACTAGAAAATGTCGAGAAACTAGTTGTTGTTGGTGTGGACAAACTTAAACTCGACGTGCTCGATGATGTGCTGCTCGACACACTACTAGATACTGAGGTGGACGAGCTTCTCGTAGTCGAAGTAGAAACACTGGAGCTCCTGTAACTAGTGCTGACCGATGTGGAAGATGTTGTTTTCGAGGACACACTTGAGCTATACAAGCTTGAGGACGAGTATTTTGAACTAGGAAAACCAAACCATACAAACATTAGTTTTCTTTAGCAATTTAGCATGATGGTTGGCATACCATAACTAGAATTTTGGGGAAGGTTTGATCCTCTCTTCATTTTTCTTTTGTTGTTTTACTTTCTATCGTCAATATCTTGTAAGAGGGATCAACACCTTGTCCTGAAATCAAACTTTTTATTTGAACAGTAATTAAGAAATCTTTCTCATTTCTTATAAGTAAAGGTTTCTTTAAAACGATTTGAACTAAAAACTAACAGCAAAAAGTATGTAAAGTATGAAAATGTAAAAGAGGGGTGTTCAAAAACATGCAGGAATAACATCATTACTAATGATTTTAAAATACCAATCAATTAAATGTGTGCGTCTTCGTCTATTGGAAAACATTTCCGTATGAAAAAGTCTTATGTGCCCAATGATCTTACCGAGAATTTTACCATTTTAAAAAAGTGCAAGAACAAGTGTGCCAAGACCCAGTCTCAATGTACTCAATTTGTCCAAAACCTTTTTAATCATTTCTAATTATGTTATTCTTGCATGTTTTTTAACAACTCTTTTTTACATTTTCATACTTTACATAGTTTTACTTCTTTGTTTTATATTTATACCTATGCAAAAATTTTTATCTTCACTTTTAGCTTGATAATGACAAAAGTTCGGTCAAAACGCCGAGTGTTTTTACCCTTTTTTTCTTAATTTCATTCTCATATTTGTTGCATAAAGATAACTTACATATTTTGCAATGGTGAAGATTAGTAAGTGGACTAAGTAGATATCTTCTCCACACTCAACCAATTTACCACTTATAGAAACAATCAAATGGCTTGTGATTTTAACAAGAGAGGGATTAATGCAGACTTCAAGTATTTCTTAAGCCCCAAACTTTCCAGAATTCTAAGAAATAGAAACTCAGCGAAAATGTTTTAGCACGTTGTGTTGTGATACAAGATGCTTTATATTTTCCTTCATGCAGTCATTTGAATTATTTTATTTTAAATGAATATCACATCCGTTCTTCTCTTTAAAGTTTATAAAGGTCAGTGCAGAAATGATGCTAATGATTCAAACCAAATAATCAGTCTTACTCCATTCTGTCTTCATTTCACCCCCTTTTATTCATCCAAAAAAGTCCCTTTCTCCCTTAACACACTATTGAATCCCATGTTTAGCTCATAACCTGCTGGGTGACACTCTTGATGTCCGTGGCGGTGGTTTTAAAGTAGGCGGTACCCTACTTGAAGAACCAATGGTGTGTCGAGTTCCTGTAGAGCCGGTCGAGCTGGAAGAGAAATATATCCCCGTGCTTCTTTGTGAAATCGACTGATATGACGACGACGAAGTGCTGGTCCTAAAAAGGAAATTCTTGTTAAGTTTGGTAAAAGCACAGTCAGCTGAGAAACAAACGTCACTTTTCAACCTTGTTCAAAGTGATAGAATCTTCCTCGCTGATACAAACTGGGAACTCATCCAAACTTTTATAGCACAAAATAATGAAAATCATCCCAACCAATCCATTACATCAACGCCATCATGACCACCATCACTACCATCATCAAGTTTTTCAATATTTTTCATTATTATGAAACTACACCTTATTACGAAATTAACATCTTCTTTAATCGTGATAATTCTCAAAACTACCATCAGCCCATTGTCTTTCTTTCATTTTAATTTTTAGACTAAGTATCTGTGCAATCACAAAAATCGTTAAAACTATTAACAACCTGAAAACGACATCACTGTCAATGATCGCATATCTAAAGATCTTTGGACAATGACTTTGAGACAAGCATACTGTCCTCCTAATAACTTTCTTAACATGACCTAACTCTCGTTCTTATCATTTTCAGTGGCTAACCTCAAAATTGAAAGCAAAAGTCAATTATTTACATTGCCTTTAGCTACAACAACATCAGAATCGTGCACATCAGCATCTTTACAAGCATCATTCCAAATTACATCACCTAAGCATTTTTTCGGTCGTGATGAAAACCATGATAATCATTTGCCCTGTCGTTAGCATTTACACCCTCCTTATTATCAGTAACATGATCATGAATTACCATCGTCATTCTCATCATCTTTTAATGAACACTTTCTTTTACTTTTACAGACTCACACAAATCTTGCCATCATTTAAGACCTTGTGCATCCCTGACCAATCCATCTAAATTTCGTTTTCCTTATTTCCTAATGTTGTTATTGGACTGCATCTTTAAGCCACCTATGATCTTCTGTGAAGAACTACTTCTTTTTTACAGTAAACTCTTAACTGGGGTGAAAATATGACTCTTGGAGCAACATATCTACACTAAGAAAGAGTGCAAGGCTTAAAGTTTCAAATATTTTCGTGGGTGGCACTTACAAAAGGTAGCAGTAATGTTGTTCTGGTTATTGATTTACTAGATCACGTAATTTTACCACTGACGTTCAGCAAAATGGCACACCTACATTCCTAGAAAACAATTTTACTTTGTTCCTCCAAGTCGATTCAAAACGGTAATTCTACACACATTACAATTTTAAGCCCCATCTTAAAACACTTCCACGGATACCAAAATGATAAAAACTACGACTAAAAGAAATAAAAACATGTGCGTACCTGACAGAGGTGGTACTGCTTAAGACACTACTGGAAACTGAGGTTGTCGTGGTTGGAGTAGAAACACTGGAACTCGTGTAACTTGAAGTGGAACTACTTAGACTTGTAGTGGAGAACGTCGAAAGACTAGTTGTAGTTAGTGTGGACAAACTGACACTCGACGTGCTCGAGGATGTGCTGCTCGACACACTACTGGATACTGAGCTGGATGACCTTGTCGTGGTTGAAGTAGAAACACTAGAGCTCGAGTAACTTGAAGTAGAACTACTTAGACTTGTAGTGGAGAACGTCGAAAAACTAGTTGTAGTTGGTGTGGACAAGCTGAAACTCGACGTGCTCGGCGATGTGCTGCTCGACACACTACTGGATACTGAGGTGGACGAGGTTGTCGTGGTTGGAGTAGACACACTAGAACTTGAGTAACTTGAAGTAGAACTACTTAGACTTGTAGTGGAGAACGTCGAAAAACTAGTTGTAGTTGGTGTGGACAAGCTGAAACTTGATGTGCTCGGCGATGTGCTGCTCGACACACTACTGGATACTGAGGTGGACGAGGTTGTCGTGGTTGGAGTAGACACACTAGAACTTGAGTAACTTGAAGAGTAGGTACTCAGGCTTGTACTAGAAAATGTCGAGAAACTAGTTGTAGTTGGTGTGGACAAACTGAAACTCGACGTGCTCGATGATGTGCTGCTCGACACACTACTGGATAATGAGGTGGACGAGCTTGTCGTGGTCGAAGTAGACACACTGGAGCTCCTGTAACTTGAAGTGGAACTACTTAGACTTGTAGTGGAGAACGTCGAAAAACTAGTTGTAGTTGGTGTGGACAAGCTGAAACTAGAAACACTGGTACTCGTGTAACTTGAGGTGGAACTACTTGGACTTGTAGAGGAGAACGTGGAAAAACTAGTTGTAGTTGGCGTGGACAAACTGAAACTTGACGTGCTGGACGATGTACTGCTTGACACACTACTTGTTACTGAGGTGGACGAGGTTGTCGTGGTTGGAGTAGACACGCTAGAACTTGAGTAACTTGAGGAGTAGCTACTCAGGCTTGTACTAGAAAATGTCGAGAAACTAGTTGTAGTTGGTGTGGACAAACTGAAACTCGACGTGCTCGATGATGTGCTGCTCGACACACTACTGGATAATGAGGTGGACGAGCTTGTCGTGGTCGAAGTAGAAACACTGGAGCTCCTGTAACTTGAAGTGGAACTACTTAGACTTGTAGTGGAGAACGTCGAAAAACTAGTTGTAGTTGGTGTGGACAAGCTGAAACTTGACGTGCTTGGCGAGGTGCTGCTTGACACACTACTGGATACTGAAGTGGACGAGGTTGTCGTGGTTGGAGTAGAAACACTGGTACTCGTGTAACTTGAGGTTGAACTACTTGAACTTGTAGAGGAGAACGTGGAAAAACTAGTTGTAGTTGGTGTGGACAAGCTGAAACTTGACGTGCTGGACGATGTACTGCTTGACACACTACTTGTTACTGAGGTGGACGAGGTTGTCGTGCTTGGAGTAGACGCACTGGAACTTGTGTAACTTGAAGAGTAACTACTCAGGCTTGTACTAGAAAACGTCGAGAAACTAGTTGTAGTTGGTGTGGACAAACTTAAACTCCATGTGCTCGATGATGTGCTGCTCGACACACTACTGGATACTGAGGTGGACGAGGTTGTCGTGCTTGGAGTAGACACACTAGAACTTGAGTAACTTGAAGAGTAGGTACTCAGGCTTGTACTAGAAAATGTCGAGAAACTAGTTGTTGTTGGTGTGGACAAACTTAAACTCCATGTGCTCGATGATGTGCTGCTCGACACACTACTGGATACTGAGGTGGACGAGGTTGTCGTGCTTGGAGTAGACACACTAGAACTTGAGTAACTTGAAGAGTAGGTACTCAGGCTTGTACTAGAAAATGTCGAGAAACTAGTTGTTGTTGGTGTGGACAAACTTAAACTCCATGTGCTCGATGATGTGCTGCTCGACACACTACTGGATACTGAGGTGGACGAGGTTGTCGTGCTTGGAGTAGACACACTAGAACTTGAGTAACTTGAAGAGTAGGTACTCAGGCTTGTACTAGAAAATGTCGAGAAACTAGTTGTTGTTGGTGTGGACAAACTTAAACTCGACGTGCTCGATGATGTGCTGCTCGACACACTACTAGATACTGAGGTGGACGAGCTTCTCGTAGTCGAAGTAGAAACACTGGAGCTCCTGTAACTAGTGCTGACCGATGTGGAAGATGTTGTTTTCGAGGACACACTTGAGCTATACAAGCTTGAGGACGAGTATTTTGAACTAGGAAAACCAAACCATACAAACATTAGTTTTCTTTAGCAATTTAGCATGATGGTTGGCATACCATAACTAGAATTTTGGGGAAGGTTTGATCCTCTCTTCATTTTTCTTTTGTTGTTTTACTTTCTATCGTCAATATCTTGTAAGAGGGATCAACACCTTGTCCTGAAATCAAACTTTTTATTTGAACAGTAATTAAGAAATCTTTCTTGATTTCTTATAAGTAAAGGTTTCTTTAAAACGATTTGAACTAAAAACTAACAGCAAAAAGTATGTAAAGTATGAAAATGTAAAAGAGGGGTGTTCAAAAACATGCAGGAATAACATCATTACTAATGATTTTAAAATACCAATCAATTAAATGTGTGCGTCTTCGTCTATTGGAAAACATTTCCGTATGAAAAAGTCTTATGTGCCCAATGATCTTACCGAGAATTTTACCATTTTAAAAAAGTGCAAGAACAAGTGTGCCAAGACCCAGTCTCAATGTACTCAATTTGTCCAAAACCTTTTTAATCATTTCTAATTATGTTATTCTTGCATGTTTTTTAACAACTCTTTTTTACATTTTCATACTTTACATAGTTTTACTTCTTTGTTTTATATTTATACCTATGCAAAAATTTTTATCTTCACTTTTAGCTTGATAATGACAAAAGTTCGGTCAAAACGCCGAGTGTTTTTACCCTTTTTTTCTTAATTTCATTCTCATATTTGTTGCATAAAGATAACTTACATATTTTGCAATGGTGAAGATTAGTAAGTGGACTAAGTAGATATCTTCTCCACACTCAACCAATTTACCACTTATAGAAACAATCAAATGGCTTGTGATTTTAACAAGAGAGGGATTAATGCAGACTTCAAGTATTTCTTAAGCCCCAAACTTTCCAGAATTCTAAGAAATAGAAACTCAGCGAAAATGTTTTAGCACGTTGTGTTGTGATACAAGATGCTTTATATTTTCCTTCATGCAGTCATTTGAATTATTTTATTTTAAATGAATATCACATCCGTTCTTCTCTTTAAAGTTTATAAAGGTCAGTGCAGAAATGATGCTAATGATTCAAACCAAATAATCAGTCTTACTCCATTCTGTCTTCATTTCACCCCCTTTTATTCATCCAAAAAAGTCCCTTTCTCCCTTAACACACTATTGAATCCCATGTTTAGCTCATAACCTGCTGGGTGACACTCTTGATGTCCGTGGCGGTGGTTTTAAAGTAGGCGGTACCCTACTTGAAGAACCAATGGTGTGTCGAGTTCCTGTAGAGCCGGTCGAGCTGGAAGAGAAATATATCCCCGTGCTTCTTTGTGAAATCGACTGATATGACGACGACGAAGTGCTGGTCCTAAAAAGGAAATTCTTGTTAAGTTTGGTAAAAGCACAGTCAGCTGAGAAACAAACGTCACTTTTCAACCTTGTTCAAAGTGATAGAATCTTCCTCGCTGATACAAACTGGGAACTCATCCAAACTTTTATAGCACAAAATAATGAAAATCATCCCAACCAATCCATTACATCAACGCCATCATGACCACCATCACTACCATCATCAAGTTTTTCAATATTTTTCATTATTATGAAACTACACCTTATTACGAAATTAACATCTTCTTTAATCGTGATAATTCTCAAAACTACCATCAGCCCATTGTCTTTCTTTCATTTTAATTTTTAGACTAAGTATCTGTGCAATCACAAAAATCGTTAAAACTATTAACAACCTGAAAACGACATCACTGTCAATGATCGCATATCTAAAGATCTTTGGACAATGACTTTGAGACAAGCATACTGTCCTCCTAATAACTTTCTTAACATGACCTAACTCTCGTTCTTATCATTTTCAGTGGCTAACCTCAAAATTGAAAGCAAAAGTCAATTATTTACATTGCCTTTAGCTACAACAACATCAGAATCGTGCACATCAGCATCTTTACAAGCATCATTCCAAATTACATCACCTAAGCATTTTTTCGGTCGTGATGAAAACCATGATAATCATTTGCCCTGTCGTTAGCATTTACACCCTCCTTATTATCAGTAACATGATCATGAATTACCATCGTCATTCTCATCATCTTTTAATGAACACTTTCTTTTACTTTTACAGACTCACACAAATCTTGCCATCATTTAAGACCTTGTGCATCCCTGACCAATCCATCTAAATTTCGTTTTCCTTATTTCCTAATGTTGTTATTGGACTGCATCTTTAAGCCACCTATGATCTTCTGTGAAGAACTACTTCTTTTTTACAGTAAACTCTTAACTGGGGTGAAAATATGACTCTTGGAGCAACATATCTACACTAAGAAAGAGTGCAAGGCTTAAAGTTTCAAATATTTTCGTGGGTGGCACTTACAAAAGGTAGCAGTAATGTTGTTCTGGTTATTGATTTACTAGATCACGTAATTTTACCACTGACGTTCAGCAAAATGGCACACCTACATTCCTAGAAAACAATTTTACTTTGTTCCTCCAAGTCGATTCAAAACGGTAATTCTACACACATTACAATTTTAAGCCCCATCTTAAAACACTTCCACGGATACCAAAATGATAAAAACTACGACTAAAAGAAATAAAAACATGTGCGTACCTGACAGAGGTGGTACTGCTTAAGACACTACTGGAAACTGAGGTTGTCGTGGTTGGAGTAGAAACACTGGAACTCGTGTAACTTGAAGTGGAACTACTTAGACTTGTAGTGGAGAACGTCGAAAGACTAGTTGTAGTTAGTGTGGACAAACTGACACTCGACGTGCTCGAGGATGTGCTGCTCGACACACTACTGGATACTGAGCTGGATGACCTTGTCGTGGTTGAAGTAGAAACACTAGAGCTCGAGTAACTTGAAGTAGAACTACTTAGACTTGTAGTGGAGAACGTCGAAAAACTAGTTGTAGTTGGTGTGGACAAGCTGAAACTCGACGTGCTCGGCGATGTGCTGCTCGACACACTACTGGATACTGAGGTGGACGAGGTTGTCGTGGTTGGAGTAGACACACTAGAACTTGAGTAACTTGAAGTAGAACTACTTAGACTTGTAGTGGAGAACGTCGAAAAACTAGTTGTAGTTGGTGTGGACAAGCTGAAACTTGATGTGCTCGGCGATGTGCTGCTCGACACACTACTGGATACTGAGGTGGACGAGGTTGTCGTGGTTGGAGTAGACACACTAGAACTTGAGTAACTTGAAGAGTAGGTACTCAGGCTTGTACTAGAAAATGTCGAGAAACTAGTTGTAGTTGGTGTGGACAAACTGAAACTCGACGTGCTCGATGATGTGCTGCTCGACACACTACTGGATAATGAGGTGGACGAGCTTGTCGTGGTCGAAGTAGACACACTGGAGCTCCTGTAACTTGAAGTGGAACTACTTAGACTTGTAGTGGAGAACGTCGAAAAACTAGTTGTAGTTGGTGTGGACAAGCTGAAACTAGAAACACTGGTACTCGTGTAACTTGAGGTGGAACTACTTGGACTTGTAGAGGAGAACGTGGAAAAACTAGTTGTAGTTGGCGTGGACAAACTGAAACTTGACGTGCTGGACGATGTACTGCTTGACACACTACTTGTTACTGAGGTGGACGAGGTTGTCGTGGTTGGAGTAGACACGCTAGAACTTGAGTAACTTGAGGAGTAGCTACTCAGGCTTGTACTAGAAAATGTCGAGAAACTAGTTGTAGTTGGTGTGGACAAACTGAAACTCGACGTGCTCGATGATGTGCTGCTCGACACACTACTGGATAATGAGGTGGACGAGCTTGTCGTGGTCGAAGTAGAAACACTGGAGCTCCTGTAACTTGAAGTGGAACTACTTAGACTTGTAGTGGAGAACGTCGAAAAACTAGTTGTAGTTGGTGTGGACAAGCTGAAACTTGACGTGCTTGGCGAGGTGCTGCTTGACACACTACTGGATACTGAAGTGGACGAGGTTGTCGTGGTTGGAGTAGAAACACTGGTACTCGTGTAACTTGAGGTTGAACTACTTGAACTTGTAGAGGAGAACGTGGAAAAACTAGTTGTAGTTGGTGTGGACAAGCTGAAACTTGACGTGCTGGACGATGTACTGCTTGACACACTACTTGTTACTGAGGTGGACGAGGTTGTCGTGCTTGGAGTAGACGCACTGGAACTTGTGTAACTTGAAGAGTAACTACTCAGGCTTGTACTAGAAAACGTCGAGAAACTAGTTGTAGTTGGTGTGGACAAACTTAAACTCCATGTGCTCGATGATGTGCTGCTCGACACACTACTGGATACTGAGGTGGACGAGGTTGTCGTGCTTGGAGTAGACACACTAGAACTTGAGTAACTTGAAGAGTAGGTACTCAGGCTTGTACTAGAAAATGTCGAGAAACTAGTTGTTGTTGGTGTGGACAAACTTAAACTCCATGTGCTCGATGATGTGCTGCTCGACACACTACTGGATACTGAGGTGGACGAGGTTGTCGTGCTTGGAGTAGACACACTAGAACTTGAGTAACTTGAAGAGTAGGTACTCAGGCTTGTACTAGAAAATGTCGAGAAACTAGTTGTTGTTGGTGTGGACAAACTTAAACTCCATGTGCTCGATGATGTGCTGCTCGACACACTACTGGATACTGAGGTGGACGAGGTTGTCGTGCTTGGAGTAGACACACTAGAACTTGAGTAACTTGAAGAGTAGGTACTCAGGCTTGTACTAGAAAATGTCGAGAAACTAGTTGTTGTTGGTGTGGACAAACTTAAACTCGACGTGCTCGATGATGTGCTGCTCGACACACTACTAGATACTGAGGTGGACGAGCTTCTCGTAGTCGAAGTAGAAACACTGGAGCTCCTGTAACTAGTGCTGACCGATGTGGAAGATGTTGTTTTCGAGGACACACTTGAGCTATACAAGCTTGAGGACGAGTATTTTGAACTAGGAAAACCAAACCATACAAACATTAGTTTTCTTTAGCAATTTAGCATGATGGTTGGCATACCATAACTAGAATTTTGGGGAAGGTTTGATCCTTTCTTCATTTTTCTTTTGTTGTTTTACTTTCTATCGTCAATATCTTGTAAGAGGGATCAACACCTTGTCCTGAAATCAAACTTTTTATTTGAACAGTAATTAAGAAATCTTTCTTGATTTCTTATAAGTAAAGGTTTCTTTAAAACGATTTGAACTAAAAACTAACAGCAAAAAGTATGTAAAGTATGAAAATGTAAAAGAGGGGTGTTCAAAAACATGCAGGAATAACATCATTACTAATGATTTTAAAATACCAATCAATTAAATGTGTGCGTCTTCGTCTATTGGAAAACATTTCCGTATGAAAAAGTCTTATGTGCCCAATGATCTTACCGAGAATTTTACCATTTTAAAAAAGTGCAAGAACAAGTGTGCCAAGACCCAGTCTCAATGTACTCAATTTGTCCAAAACCTTTTTAATCATTTCTAATTATGTTATTCTTGCATGTTTTTTAACAACTCTTTTTTACATTTTCATACTTTACATAGTTTTACTTCTTTGTTTTATATTTATACCTATGCAAAAATTTTTATCTTCACTTTTAGCTTGATAATGACAAAAGTTCGGTCAAAACGCCGAGTGTTTTTACCCTTTTTTTCTTAATTTCATTCTCATATTTGTTGCATAAAGATAACTTACATATTTTGCAATGGTGAAGATTAGTAAGTGGACTAAGTAGATATCTTCTCCACACTCAACCAATTTACCACTTATAGAAACAATCAAATGGCTTGTGATTTTAACAAGAGAGGGATTAATGCAGACTTCAAGTATTTCTTAAGCCCCAAACTTTCCAGAATTCTAAGAAATAGAAACTCAGCGAAAATGTTTTAGCACGTTGTGTTGTGATACAAGATGCTTTATATTTTCCTTCATGCAGTCATTTGAATTATTTTATTTTAAATGAATATCACATCCGTTCTTCTCTTTAAAGTTTATAAAGGTCAGTGCAGAAATGATGCTAATGATTCAAACCAAATAATCAGTCTTACTCCATTCTGTCTTCATTTCACCCCCTTTTATTCATCCAAAAAAGTCCCTTTCTCCCTTAACACACTATTGAATCCCATGTTTAGCTCATAACCTGCTGGGTGACACTCTTGATGTCCGTGGCGGTGGTTTTAAAGTAGGCGGTACCCTACTTGAAGAACCAATGGTGTGTCGAGTTCCTGTAGAGCCGGTCGAGCTGGAAGAGAAATATATCCCCGTGCTTCTTTGTGAAATCGACTGATATGACGACGACGAAGTGCTGGTCCTAAAAAGGAAATTCTTGTTAAGTTTGGTAAAAGCACAGTCAGCTGAGAAACAAACGTCACTTTTCAACCTTGTTCAAAGTGATAGAATCTTCCTCGCTGATACAAACTGGGAACTCATCCAAACTTTTATAGCACAAAATAATGAAAATCATCCCAACCAATCCATTACATCAACGCCATCATGACCACCATCACTACCATCATCAAGTTTTTCAATATTTTTCATTATTATGAAACTACACCTTATTACGAAATTAACATCTTCTTTAATCGTGATAATTCTCAAAACTACCATCAGCCCATTGTCTTTCTTTCATTTTAATTTTTAGACTAAGTATCTGTGCAATCACAAAAATCGTTAAAACTATTAACAACCTGAAAACGACATCACTGTCAATGATCGCATATCTAAAGATCTTTGGACAATGACTTTGAGACAAGCATACTGTCCTCCTAATAACTTTCTTAACATGACCTAACTCTCGTTCTTATCATTTTCAGTGGCTAACCTCAAAATTGAAAGCAAAAGTCAATTATTTACATTGCCTTTAGCTACAACAACATCAGAATCGTGCACATCAGCATCTTTACAAGCATCATTCCAAATTACATCACCTAAGCATTTTTTCGGTCGTGATGAAAACCATGATAATCATTTGCCCTGTCGTTAGCATTTACACCCTCCTTATTATCAGTAACATGATCATGAATTACCATCGTCATTCTCATCATCTTTTAATGAACACTTTCTTTTACTTTTACAGACTCACACAAATCTTGCCATCATTTAAGACCTTGTGCATCCCTGACCAATCCATCTAAATTTCGTTTTCCTTATTTCCTAATGTTGTTATTGGACTGCATCTTTAAGCCACCTATGATCTTCTGTGAAGAACTACTTCTTTTTTACAGTAAACTCTTAACTGGGGTGAAAATATGACTCTTGGAGCAACATATCTACACTAAGAAAGAGTGCAAGGCTTAAAGTTTCAAATATTTTCGTGGGTGGCACTTACAAAAGGTAGCAGTAATGTTGTTCTGGTTATTGATTTACTAGATCACGTAATTTTACCACTGACGTTCAGCAAAATGGCACACCTACATTCCTAGAAAACAATTTTACTTTGTTCCTCCAAGTCGATTCAAAACGGTAATTCTACACACATTACAATTTTAAGCCCCATCTTAAAACACTTCCACGGATACCAAAATGATAAAAACTACGACTAAAAGAAATAAAAACATGTGCGTACCTGACAGAGGTGGTACTGCTTAAGACACTACTGGAAACTGAGGTTGTCGTGGTTGGAGTAGAAACACTGGAACTCGTGTAACTTGAAGTGGAACTACTTAGACTTGTAGTGGAGAACGTCGAAAGACTAGTTGTAGTTAGTGTGGACAAACTGACACTCGACGTGCTCGAGGATGTGCTGCTCGACACACTACTGGATACTGAGCTGGATGACCTTGTCGTGGTTGAAGTAGAAACACTAGAGCTCGAGTAACTTGAAGTAGAACTACTTAGACTTGTAGTGGAGAACGTCGAAAAACTAGTTGTAGTTGGTGTGGACAAGCTGAAACTCGACGTGCTCGGCGATGTGCTGCTCGACACACTACTGGATACTGAGGTGGACGAGGTTGTCGTGGTTGGAGTAGACACACTAGAACTTGAGTAACTTGAAGTAGAACTACTTAGACTTGTAGTGGAGAACGTCGAAAAACTAGTTGTAGTTGGTGTGGACAAGCTGAAACTTGATGTGCTCGGCGATGTGCTGCTCGACACACTACTGGATACTGAGGTGGACGAGGTTGTCGTGGTTGGAGTAGACACACTAGAACTTGAGTAACTTGAAGAGTAGGTACTCAGGCTTGTACTAGAAAATGTCGAGAAACTAGTTGTAGTTGGTGTGGACAAACTGAAACTCGACGTGCTCGATGATGTGCTGCTCGACACACTACTGGATAATGAGGTGGATGAGCTTGTCGTGGTCGAAGTAGACACACTGGAGCTCCTGTAACTTGAAGTGGAACTACTTAGACTTGTAGTGGAGAACGTCGAAAAACTAGTTGTAGTTGGTGTGGACAAGCTGAAACTAGAAACACTGGTACTCGTGTAACTTGAGGTGGAACTACTTGGACTTGTAGAGGAGAACGTGGAAAAACTAGTTGTAGTTGGCGTGGACAAACTGAAACTTGACGTGCTGGACGATGTACTGCTTGACACACTACTTGTTACTGAGGTGGACGAGGTTGTCGTGGTTGGAGTAGACACGCTAGAACTTGAGTAACTTGAGGAGTAGCTACTCAGGCTTGTACTAGAAAATGTCGAGAAACTAGTTGTAGTTGGTGTGGACAAACTGAAACTCGACGTGCTCGATGATGTGCTGCTCGACACACTACTGGATAATGAGGTGGACAAGCTTGTCGTGGTCGAAGTAGAAACACTGGAGCTCCTGTAACTTGAAGTGGAACTACTTAGACTTGTAGTGGAGAACGTCGAAAAACTAGTTGTAGTTGGTGTGGACAAGCTGAAACTTGACGTGCTTGGCGAGGTGCTGCTTGACACACTACTGGATACTGAAGTGGACGAGGTTGTCGTGGTTGGAGTAGAAACACTGGTACTCGTGTAACTTGAGGTTGAACTACTTGAACTTGTAGAGGAGAACGTGGAAAAACTAGTTGTAGTTGGTGTGGACAAGCTGAAACTTGACGTGCTGGACGATGTACTGCTTGACACACTACTTGTTACTGAGGTGGACGAGGTTGTCGTGCTTGGAGTAGACGCACTGGAACTTGTGTAACTTGAAGAGTAACTACTCAGGCTTGTACTAGAAAACGTCGAGAAACTAGTTGTAGTTGGTGTGGACAAACTTAAACTCCATGTGCTCGATGATGTGCTGCTCGACACACTACTGGATACTGAGGTGGACGAGGTTGTCGTGCTTGGAGTAGACACACTAGAACTTGAGTAACTTGAAGAGTAGGTACTCAGGCTTGTACTAGAAAATGTCGAGAAACTAGTTGTTGTTGGTGTGGACAAACTTAAACTCCATGTGCTCGATGATGTGCTGCTCGACACACTACTGGATACTGAGGTGGACGAGGTTGTCGTGCTTGGAGTAGACACACTAGAACTTGAGTAACTTGAAGAGTAGGTACTCAGGCTTGTACTAGAAAATGTCGAGAAACTAGTTGTTGTTGGTGTGGACAAACTTAAACTCCATGTGCTCGATGATGTGCTGCTCGACACACTACTGGATACTGAGGTGGACGAGGTTGTCGTGCTTGGAGTAGACACACTAGAACTTGAGTAACTTGAAGAGTAGGTACTCAGGCTTGTACTAGAAAATGTCGAGAAACTAGTTGTTGTTGGTGTGGACAAACTTAAACTCCATGTGCTCGATGATGTGCTGCTCGACACACTACTGGATACTGAGGTGGACGAGGTTGTCGTGCTTGGAGTAGACACACTAGAACTTGAGTAACTTGAAGAGTAGGTACTCAGGCTTGTACGAGAAAATGTCGAGAAACTATTTGTTGTTGGTGTGGACAAACTTAAACTCGACGTGCTCGATGATGTGCTGCTCGACACACTACTAGATACTGAGGTGGACGAGCTTCTCGTAGTCGAAGTAGAAACACTGGAGCTCCTGTAACTAGTGCTGACCGATGTGGAAGATGTTGTTTTCGAGGACACACTTGAGCTATACAAGCTTGAGGACGAGTATTTTGAACTAGGAAAACCAAACCATACAAACATTAGTTTTCTTTAGCAATTTAGCATGATGGTTGGCATACCATAACTAGAATTTTGGGGAAGGTTTGATCCTCTCTTCATTTTTCTTTTGTTGTTTTACTTTCTATCGTCAATATCTTGTAAGAGGGATCAACACCTTGTCCTGAAATCAAACTTTTTATTTGAACAGTAATTAAGAAATCTTTCTTGATTTCTTATAAGTAAAGGTTTCTTTAAAACGATTTGAACTAAAAACTAACAGCAAAAAGTATGTAAAGTATGAAAATGTAAAAGAGGGGTGTTCAAAAACATGCAGGAATAACATCATTACTAATGATTTTAAAATACCAATCAATTAAATGTGTGCGTCTTCGTCTATTGGAAAACATTTCCGTATGAAAAAGTCTTATGTGCCCAATGATCTTACCGAGAATTTTACCATTTTAAAAAAGTGCAAGAACAAGTGTGCCAAGACCCAGTCTCAATGTACTCAATTTGTCCAAAACCTTTTTAATCATTTCTAATTATGTTATTCTTGCATGTTTTTTAACAACTCTTTTTTACATTTTCATACTTTACATAGTTTTACTTCTTTGTTTTATATTTATACCTATGCAAAAATTTTTATCTTCACTTTTAGCTTGTTAATGACAAAAGTTCGGTCAAAACGCCGAGTGTTTTTACCCTTTTTTTCTTAATTTCATTCTCATATTTGTTGCATAAAGATAACTTACATATTTTGCAATGGTGAAGATTAGTAAGTGGACTAAGTAGATATCTTCTCCACACTCAACCAATTTACCACTTATAGAAACAATCAAATGGCTTGTGATTTTAACAAGAGAGGGATTAATGCAGACTTCAAGTATTTCTTAAGCCCCAAACTTTCCAGAATTCTAAGAAATAGAAACTCAGCGAAAATGTTTTAGCACGTTGTGTTGTGATACAAGATGCTTTATATTTTCCTTCATGCAGTCATTTGAATTATTTTATTTTAAATGAATATCACATCCGTTCTTCTCTTTAAAGTTTATAAAGGTCAGTGCAGAAATGATGCTAATGATTCAAACCAAATAATCAGTCTTACTCCATTCTGTCTTCATTTCACCCCCTTTTATTCATCCAAAAAAGTCCCTTTCTCCCTTAACACACTATTGAATCCCATGTTTAGCTCATAACCTGCTGGGTGACACTCTTGATGTCCGTGGCGGTGGTTTTAAAGTAGGCGGTACCCTACTTGAAGAACCAATGGTGTGTCGAGTTCCTGTAGAGCCGGTCGAGCTGGAAGAGAAATATATCCCCGTGCTTCTTTGTGAAATCGACTGATATGACGACGACGAAGTGCTGGTCCTAAAAAGGAAATTCTTGTTAAGTTTGGTAAAAGCACAGTCAGCTGAGAAACAAACGTCACTTTTCAACCTTGTTCAAAGTGATAGAATCTTCCTCGCTGATACAAACTGGGAACTCATCCAAACTTTTATAGCACAAAATAATGAAAATCATCCCAACCAATCCATTACATCAACGCCATCATGACCACCATCACTACCATCATCAAGTTTTTCAATATTTTTCATTATTATGAAACTACACCTTATTACGAAATTAACATCTTCTTTAATCGTGATAATTCTCAAAACTACCATCAGCCCATTGTCTTTCTTTCATTTTAATTTTTAGACTAAGTATCTGTGCAATCACAAAAATCGTTAAAACTATTAACAACCTGAAAACGACATCACTGTCAATGATCGCATATCTAAAGATCTTTGGACAATGACTTTGAGACAAGCATACTGTCCTCCTAATAACTTTCTTAACATGACCTAACTCTCGTTCTTATCATTTTCAGTGGCTAACCTCAAAATTGAAAGCAAAAGTCAATTATTTACATTGCCTTTAGCTACAACAACATCAGAATCGTGCACATCAGCATCTTTACAAGCATCATTCCAAATTACATCACCTAAGCATTTTTTCGGTCGTGATGAAAACCATGATAATCATTTGCCCTGTCGTTAGCATTTACACCCTCCTTATTATCAGTAACATGATCATGAATTACCATCGTCATTCTCATCATCTTTTAATGAACACTTTCTTTTACTTTTACAGACTCACACAAATCTTGCCATCATTTAAGACCTTGTGCATCCCTGACCAATCCATCTAAATTTCGTTTTCCTTATTTCCTAATGTTGTTATTGGACTGCATCTTTAAGCCACCTATGATCTGCTGTGAAGAACTACTTCTTTTTTACAGTAAACTCTTAACTGGGGTAAAAATATGACTCTTGGAGCAACATATCTACACTAAGAAAGAGTGCAAGGCTTAAAGTTTCAAATAATTTCGTGGGTGGCACTTACAAAAGGTAGCAGTAATGTTGTTCTGGTTATTGATTTACTAGATCACGTAATTTTACCACTGACGTTCAGCAAAATGGCACACCTACATTCCTAGAAAACAATTTTACTTTGTTCCTCCAAGTCGATTCAAAACGGTAATTCTACACACATTACAATTTTAAGCCCCATCTTAAAACACTTCCACGGATACCAAAATGATAAAAACTACGACTAAAAGAAATAAAAACATGTGCGTACCTGACAGAGGTGGTACTGCTTAAGACACTACTGGAAACTGAGGTTGTCGTGGTTGGAGTAGAAACACTGGAACTCGTGTAACTTGAAGTGGAACTACTTAGACTTGTAGTGGAGAACGTCGAAAGACTAGTTGTAGTTAGTGTGGACAAACTGACACTCGACGTGCTCGAGGATGTGCTGCTCGACACACTACTGGATACTGAGCTGGATGACCTTGTCGTGGTTGAAGTAGAAACACTAGAGCTCGAGTAACTTGAAGTAGAACTACTTAGACTTGTAGTGGAGAACGTCGAAAAAATAGTTGTAGTTGGTGTGGACAAGCTGAAACTCGACGTGCTCGGCGATGTGCTGCTCGACACACTACTGGATACTGAGGTGGACGAGGTTGTCGTGGTTGGAGTAGACACACTAGAACTTGAGTAACTTGAAGTAGAACTACTTAGACTTGTAGTGGAGAACGTCGAAAAACTAGTTGTAGTTGGTGTGGACAAGCTGAAACTTGATGTGCTCGGCGATGTGCTGCTCGACACACTACTGGATACTGAGGTGGACGAGGTTGTCGTGGTTGGAGTAGACACACTAGAACTTGAGTAACTTGAAGAGTAGGTACTCAGGCTTGTACTAGAAAATGTCGAGAAACTAGTTGTAGTTGGTGTGGACAAACTGAAACTCGACGTGCTCGATGATGTGCTGCTCGACACACTACTGGATAATGAGGTGGACGAGCTTGTCGTGGTCGAAGTAGACACACTGGAGCTCCTGTAACTTGAAGTGGAACTACTTAGACTTGTAGTGGAGAACGTCGAAAAACTAGTTGTAGTTGGTGTGGACAAGCTGAAACTAGAAACACTGGTACTCGTGTAACTTAAGGTGGAACTACCTGGACTTGTAGAGGAGAACGTGGAAAAACTAGTTGTAGTTGGCGTGGACAAACTGAAACTTGACGTGCTGGACGATGTACTGCTTGACACACTACTTGTTACTGAGGTGGACGAGGTTGTCGTGGTTGGAGTAGACACGCTAGAACTTGAGTAACTTGAGGAGTAGCTACTCAGGCTTGTACTAGAAAATGTCGAGAAACTAGTTGTAGTTGGTGTGGACAAACTGAAACTCGACGTGCTCGATGATGTGCTGCTCGACACACTACTGGATAATGAGGTGGACGAGCTTGTCGTGGTCAAAGTAGAAACACTGGAGCTCCTGTAACTTGAAGTGGAACTACTTAGACTTGTAGTGGAGAACGTCGAAAAACTAGTTGTAGTTGGTGTGGACAAGCTGAAACTTGACGTGCTTGGCGAGGTGCTGCTTGACACACTACTGGATACTGAAGTGGACGAGGTTGTCGTGGTTGGAGTAGAAACACTGGTACTCGTGTAACTTGAGGTTGAACTACTTGAACTTGTAGAGGAGAACGTGGAAAAACTAGTTGTAGTTGGTGTGGACAAGCTGAAACTTGACGTGCTGGACGATGTACTGCTTGACACACTACTTGTTACTGAGGTGGACGAGGTTGTCGTGCTTGGAGTAGACGCACTGGAACTTGTGTAACTTGAAGAGTAACTACTCAGGCTTGTACTAGAAAACGTCGAGAAACTAGTTGTAGTTGGTGTGGACAAACTTAAACTCCATGTGCTCGATGATGTGCTGCTCGACACACTACTGGATACTGAGGTGGACGAGGTTGTCGTGCTTGGAGTAGACACACTAGAACTTGAGTAACTTGAAGAGTAGGTACTCAGGCTTGTACTAGAAAATGTCGAGAAACTAGTTGTTGTTGGTGTGGACAAACTTAAACTCGACGTGCTCGATGATGTGCTGCTCGACACACTACTAGATACTGAGGTGGACGAGCTTCTCGTAGTCGAAGTAGAAACACTGGAGCTCCTGTAACTAGTGCTGACCGATGTGGAAGATGTTGTTTTCGAGGACACACTTGAGCTATACAAGCTTGAGGACGAGTATTTTGAACTAGGAAAACCAAACCATACAAACATTAGTTTTCTTTAGCAATTTAGCATGATGGTTGGCATACCATAACTAGAATTTTGGGGAAGGTTTGATCCTTTCTTCATTTTTCTTTTGTTGTTTTACTTTCTATCGTCAATATCTTGTAAGAGGGATCAACACCTTGTCCTGAAATCAAACTTTTTATTTGAACAGTAATTAAGAAATCTTTCTTGATTTCTTATAAGTAAAGGTTTCTTTAAAACGATTTGAACTAAAAACTAACAGCAAAAAGTATGTAAAGTATGAAAATGTAAAAGAGGGGTGTTCAAAAACATGCAGGAATAACATCATTACTAATGATTTATTTTGCCAATCAATTAAATGTGTGCGTCTTCGTCTATTGGAAAACATTTCCGTATGAAAAAGTCTTATGTGCCCAATGATCTTACCGAGAATTTTACCATTTTAAAAAAGTGCAAGAACAAGTGTGCCAAGACCCAGTCTCAATGTACTCAATTTGTCCAAAACCTTTTTAATCATTTCTAATTATGTTATTCTTGCATGTTTTTTAACAACTCTTTTTTACATTTTCATACTTTACATAGTTTTACTTCTTTGTTTTATATTTATACCTATGCAAAAATTTTTATCTTCACTTTTAGCTTGTTAATGACAAAAGTTCGGTCAAAACGCCGAGTGTTTTTACCCTTTTTTTCTTAATTTCATTCTCATATTTGTTGCATAAAGATAACTTACATATTTTGCAATGGTGAAGATTAGTAAGTGGACTAAGTAGATATCTTCTCCACACTCAACCAATTTACCACTTATAGAAACAATCAAATGGCTTGTGATTTTAACAAGAGAGGGATTAATGCAGACTTCAAGTATTTCTTAAGCCCCAAACTTTCCAGAATTCTAAGAAATAGAAACTCAGCGAAAATGTTTTAGCACGTTGTGTTGTGATACAAGATGCTTTATATTTTCCTTCATGCAGTCATTTGAATTATTTTATTTTAAATGAATATCACATCCGTTCTTCTCTTTAAAGTTTATAAAGGTCAGTGCAGAAATGATGCTAATGATTCAAACCAAATAATCAGTCTTACTCCATTCTGTCTTCATTTCACCCCCTTTTATTCATCCAAAAAAGTCCCTTTCTCCCTTAACACACTATTGAATCCCATGTTTAGCTCATAACCTGCTGGGTGACACTCTTGATGTCCGTGGCGGTGGTTTTAAAGTAGGCGGTACCCTACTTGAAGAACCAATGGTGTGTCGAGTTCCTGTAGAGCCGGTCGAGCTGGAAGAGAAATATATCCCCGTGCTTCTTTGTGAAATCGACTGATATGACGACGACGAAGTGCTGGTCCTAAAAAGGAAATTCTTGTTAAGTTTGGTAAAAGCACAGTCAGCTGAGAAACAAACGTCACTTTTCAACCTTGTTCAAAGTGATAGAATCTTCCTCGCTGATACAAACTGGGAACTCATCCAAACTTTTATAGCACAAAATAATGAAAATCATCCCAACCAATCCATTACATCAACGCCATCATGACCACCATCACTACCATCATCAAGTTTTTCAATATTTTTCATTATTATGAAACTACACCTTATTACGAAATCAACATCTTCTTTAATCATCATAATTCTCAAAACTACCATCATCCCATTGTCTTTCTTTCATTTTAATTTTTAGACTAAGTATCTGTGCAATCACAAAAATCGTTAAAACTATTAACAACCTGAAAACGACATCACTGTCAATGATCGCATATCTAAAGATCTTTGGACAATGACTTTGAGACAAGCATACTGTCCTCCTAATAACTTTCTTAACATGACCTAACTCTCGTTCTTATCATTTTCAGTGGCTAACCTCAAAATTGAAAGCAAAAGTCAATTATTTACATTGCCTTTAGCTACAACAACATCAGAATCGTGCACATCAGCATCTTTACAAGCATCATTCCAAATTACATCACCTAAGCATTTTTTCGGTAGTGATGAAAACCATGATAATCATTTGCCCTGTCGTTAGCATTTACACCCTCCTTATTATCAGTAACATGATCATGAATTACCATCGTCATTCTCATCATCTTTTAATGAACACTTTCTTTTACTTTTACAGACTCACACAAATCTTGCCATCATTTAAGACCTTGTGCATCCCTGACCAATCCATCTAAATTTCGTTTTCCTTATTTCCTAATGTTGTTATTGGACTGCATTTTTAAGCCACCTATGATCTGCTGTGAGGAACTACTTCTTTTTTACAGTAAACTCTTAACTGGGGTGAAAATATGACTCTTGGAGCAACATATCTACACTAAGAAAGAGTGCAAGGCTTAAAGTTTCAAATATTTTCGTGGGTGGCACTTACAAAAGGTAGCAGTAATGTTGTTCTGGTTATTGATTTACTAGATCACGTAATTTTACCACTGACGTTAAGCAAAATGGCACACCTACATTCCTAGAACACAATTTTACTTTGTTCCTCCAAGTCGATTCAAAACGGTAGTTCTACACACATTACAATTTTAAGCCCCATCTTAAAACACTTCCACGGATACCAAAATGATAAAAACTACGACTAAAAGAAATAAAAACATATGCGTACCTGACAGAGGTGGTACTGCTTAAGACACTACTGGAAACTGAGGTTGTCGTGGTTGGAGTAGAAACACTGGAACTCGTGTAACTTGAAGTGGAACTACTTAGACTTGTAGTGGAGAACGTCGAAAGACTAGTTGTAGTTAGTGTGGACAAACTGACACTCGACGTGCTCGAGGATGTGCTGCTCGACACACTACTGGATACTGAGCTGGATGAGCTTGTCGTGGTTGAAGTAGAAACACTAGAGCTCGAGTAACTTGAAGTAGAACTACTTAGACTTGTAGTGGAGAACGTCGAAAAACTAGTTGTAGTTGGTGTGGACAAGCTGAAACTCGACGTGCTCGGCGATGTGCTGCTCGACACACTACTGGATACTGAGGTGGACGAGGTTGTCGTGGTTGGAGTAGACACACTAGAACTTGAGTAACTTGAGGAGTAGCTACTCAGGCTTGTACTAGAAAATGTCGAGAAACTAGTTGTAGTTGGTGTGGACAAACTGAAACTCGACGTGCTCGATGATGTGCTGCTCGACACACTACTGGATAATGAGGTGGACGAGCTTGTCGTGGTCGAAGTAGAAACACTGGAGCTCCTGTAACTTGAAGTGGAACTACTTAGACTTGTAGTGGGGAACGTCGAAAAACTAGTTGTAGTTGGTGTGGACAAGCTAAAACTTGACGTGCTTGGCGATGCGCTGCTTGACACACTACTGGATACTGAAGTGGACAACGTTGTCGTGGTTGGAGTAGAAACACTGGTACTCGTGTAACTTGAGGTGGAACTACTTGGACTTGTAGAGGAGAACGTGGAAAAACTAGTTGTAGTTGGTGTGGACAAGCTGAAACTTGACGTGCTGGACGATGTACTGCTTGACACACTACTTGTTACTGAGGTGGACGAGGTTGTTGTTCTTGGAGTAGACACGCTAGAACTTGAGTAACTTGAGGAGTAGCTACTCAGGCTTGTACTAGAAAATGTCGAGAAACTAGTTGTAGTTGGTGTGGACAAACTGAAACTCGACGAGCTCGATGATGTGCTGCTCGACACACTACTGGATAATGAGGTGGACGAGCTTGTCGTGGTCGAAGTAGAAACACTGGAGCTCCTGTAACTTGAAGTGGAACTACTTAGACTTGTAGTGGAGAACGTCGAAAAACTAGTTGTAGTTGGTGTGGACAAGCTGAAACTTGACGTGCTTGACGAGGTGCTGCTTGACACACTACTGGATACTGAAGTGGACGAGGTTGTCGTGGTTGGAGTAGAAACACTGGTACTCGTGTAACTTGAGGTGGAACTACTTGGACTTGTAGAGGAGAACGTGGAAAAACTAGTTGTAGTTGGCGTGGACAAACTGAAACTTGACGTGCTGGACGATGTACTGCTTGACACACTACTTGTTACTGAGGTGGACGAGGTTGTCGTGCTTGGAGTAGACACGCTAGAACTTGAGTAACTTGAGGAGTAGCTACTCAGGCTTGTACTAGAAAATGTCGAGAAACTAGTTGTAGTTGGTGTGGACAAACTGAAACTCGACGTGCTCGATGATGTGCTGCTCGACACACTACTGGATAATGAGGTGGACGAGCTTGTCGTGGTCGAAGTAGAAACACTGGAGCTCCTGTAACTTGAAGTGGAACTACTTAGACTTGTAGTGGAGAACGTCGAAAAACTAGTTGTAGTTGGTGTGGACAAGCTGAAACTTGACGTGCTTGGCGAGGTGCTGCTTGACACACTACTGGATACTGAAGTGGACGAGGTTGTCGTGGTTGGAGTAGAAACACTGGTACTCGTGTAACTTGACGTGGAACTACTTGGACTTGTAGAGGAGAACGTGGAAAAACTAGTTGTAGTTGGTGTGGACAAGCTGAAACTTGACGTGCTGGACGATGTACTGCTTGACACACTACTTGTTACTGAGGTGGACGAGGTTGTCGTGCTTGGAGTAGACGCACTGGAACTTGTGTAACTTGAAGAGTAACTACTCAGGCTTGTACTAGAAAACGTCGAGAAACTAGTTGTAGTTGGTGTGGACAAACTTAAACTCCATGTGCTCGATGATGTGCTGCTCGACACACTACTGGATACTGAGGTGGACGAGGTTGTCGTGCTTGGAGTAGACACACTAGAACTTGAGTAACTTGAAGAGTAGGTACTCAGGCTTGTACTAGAAAATGTCGAGAAACTAGTTGTTGTTGGTGTGGACAAACTTAAACTCGACGTGCTCGATGATGTGCTGCTCGACACACTACTAGATACTGAGGTGGACGAGCTTCTCGTAGTCGAAGTAGAAACACTGGAGCTCCTGTAACTAGTGCTGACCGATGTGGAAGATGTTGTTTTCGAGGACACACTTGAGCTATACAAGCTTGAGGACGAGTATTTTGAACTAGGAAGACCAAACCATACAAACATTAGTTTTCTTTAGCAATTTAGCATGATGGTTGGCATACCATAACTAGAATTTTGGGGAAGGTTTGATCCTCTCTTCATTTTTCTTTTGTTGTTTTACTTTCTATCGTCAATATCTTGTAAGAGGGATCAACACCTTGTCCTGAAATCAAACTTTTTATTTGAACAGTAATTAAGAAATCTTTCTTGATTTCTTATAAGTAAAGGTTTCTTTAAAACGATTTGAACTAAAAACTAACAGCAAAAAGTATGTTAAGTATGAAAATGTAAAAGAGGGGTGTTCAAAAACATGCAGGAATAACATCATTACTAATGATTTTAAAATACCAATCAATTAAATGTGTGCGTCTTCGTCTATTGGAAAACATTTCCGTATGAAAAAGTCTTATGTGCCCAATGATCTTACCGAGAATTTTACCATTTTAAAAAAGTGCAAGAACAAGTGTGCCAAGACCCAGTCTCAATGTACTCAATTTGTCCAAAACCTTTTTAATCATTTCTAATTATGTTATTCTTGCATGTTTTTTAACAACTCTTTTTTACATTTTCATACTTTACATAGTTTTACTTCTTTGTTTTATATTTATACCTATGCAAAAAAATTTATCTTCACTTTTAGCTTGATAATGACAAAAGTTCGGTCAAAACGCCGAGTGTTTTTACCCTTTTTTTCTTAATTTCATTCTCATATTTGTTGCATAAAGATAACTTACATATTTTGCAATGGTGAAGATTAGTAAGTGGACTAAGTAGATATCTTCTCCACACTCAACCAATTTACCACTTATAGAAACAATCAAATGGCTTGTGATTTTAACAAGAGAGGGATTAATGCAGACTTCAAGTATTTCTTAAGCCCCAAACTTTCCAGAATTCTAAGAAATAGAAACTCAGCGAAAATGTTTTAGCACGTTGTGTTGTGATACAAGATGCTTTATATTTTCCTTCATGCAGTCATTTGAATTATTTTATTTTAAATGAATATCACATCCGTTCTTCTCTTTAAAGTTTATAAAGGTCAGTGCAGAAATGATGCTAATGATTCAAACCAAATAATCAGTCTTACTCCATTCTGTCTTCATTTCACCCCCTTTTATTCATCCAAAAAAGTCCCTTTCTCCCTTAACACACTATTGAATCCCATGTTTAGCTCATAACCTGCTGGGTGACACTCTTGATGTCCGTGGCGGTGGTTTTAAAGTAGGCGGTACCCTACTTGAAGAACCAATGGTGTGTCGAGTTCCTGTAGAGCCGGTCGAGCTGGAAGAGAAATATATCCCCGTGCTTCTTTGTGAAATCGACTGATATGACGACGACGAAGTGCTGGTCCTAAAAAGGAAATTCTTGTTAAGTTTGGTAAAAGCACAGTCAGCTGAGAAACAAACGTCACTTTTCAACCTTGTTCAAAGTGATAGAATCTTCCTCGCTGATACAAACTGGGAACTCATCCAAACTTTTATAGCACAAAATAATGAAAATCATCCCAACCAATCCATTACATCAACGCCATCATGACCACCATCACTACCATCATCAAGTTTTTCAATATTTTTCATTATTATGAAACTACACCTTATTACGAAATCAACATCTTCTTTAATCATCATAATTCTCAAAACTACCATCATCCCATTGTCTTTCTTTCATTTTAATTTTTAGACTAAGTATCAGTGCAATCACAAAAATCGTTAAAACTATTAACAACCTGAAAACGACATCACTGTCAATGATCGCATATCTAAAGATCTTTGGACAATGACTTTGAGACAAGCATACTGTCCTCCTAATAACTTTCTTAACATGACCTAACTCTCGTTCTTATCATTTTCAGTGGCTAACCTCAAAATTGAAGGCAAAAGTCAATTATTTACATTGCCTTTAGCTACAACAACATCAGAATCGTGCACATCAGCATCTTTACAAGCATCATTCCAAATTACATCACCTAAGCATTTTTTCGGTAGTGATGAAAACCATGATAATCATTTGCCCTGTCGTTAGCATTTACACCCTCCTTATTATCAGTAACATGATCATGAATTACCATCGTCATTCTCATCATCTTTTAATGAACACTTTCTTTTACTTTTACAGACTCACACAAATCTTCCCATCATTTAAGACCTTGTGCATCCCTGACCAATCCATCTAAATTTCGTTCTCCTTATTTCCTAATGTTGTTATTGGACTGCATCTTTAAGCCACCTATGATCTGCTGTGAAGAACTACTTCTTTTTTACAGTAAACTCTTAACTGGGGTGAAAATATGACTCTTGGAGCAACATATCTACACTAAGAAAGAGTGCAAGGCTTAAAGTTTCAAATATTTTCGTGGGTGGCACTTACAAAAGGTAGCAGTAATGCTGTTCTGGTTATTGATTTACTAGATCACGTAATTTTACCACTGACGTTCAGCAAAATGGCACACCTACATTCCTAGAAAACAATTTTACTTTGTTCCTCCAAGTCGATTCAAAACGGTAATTCTACACACATTACAATTTTAAGCCCCATCTTAAAACACTTCCACGGATACCAAAATGATAAAAACTACGACTAAAAGAAATAAAAACATATGCGTACCTGACAGAGGTGGTACTGCTTAAGACACTACTGGAAACTGAGGTTGTCGTGGTTGGAGTAGAAACACTGGAACTCGTGTAACTTGAAGTGGAACTACTTAGACTTGTAGTGGAGAACGTCGAAAGACTAGTTGTAGTTAGTGTGGACAAACTGACACTCGACGTGCTCGAGGATGTGCTGCTCGACACACTACTGGATACTGAGCTGGATGAGCTTGTCGTGGTTGAAGTAGAAACACTAGAGCTCGAGTAACTTGAAGTAGAACTACTTAGACTTGTAGTGGAGAACGTCGAAAAACTAGTTGTAGTTGGTGTGGACAAGCTGAAACTCGACGTGCTCGGCGATGTGCTGCTCGACACACTACTGGATACTGAGGTGGACGAGGTTGTCGTGGTTGGAGTAGACACACTAGAACTTGAGTAACTTGAAGTAGAACTACTTAGACTTGTAGTGGAGAACGTCGAAAAACTAGTTGTAGTTGGTGTGGACAAGCTGAAACTTGACGTGCTCGGCGATGTGCTGCTCGACACACTACTGGATACTGAGGTGGACGAGGTTGTCGTGCTTGGAGTAGACACGCTAGGACTTGAGTAACTTGAGGAGTAGCTACTCAGGCTTGTACTAGAAAATGTCGAGAAACTAGTTGTAGTTGGTGTGGACAAACTGAAACTCGACGTGCTCGATGATGTGCTGCTCGACACACTACTGGATAATGGGGTGGACGAGCTTGTCGTGGTCAAAGTAAAAACACTGGAGCTCCTGTAACTTGAAGTAGAACTACTTAGACTAGTAGTGGAGAACGTCGAAAAACTAGTTGTAGTTGGTGTGGACAAGCTGAAACTTGACGTGCTTGGCGATGTGCTGCTTGACACACTACTGGATACTGAAGTGGACAACGTTGTCGTGGTTGGAGTAGAAACACTGGTACTCGTGTAACTTGAGGTTAAACTACTTGGACTTGTAGAGGAGAACGTGGAAAAACTAGTTGTAGTTGGTGTGGACAAGCTGAAACTTGACGTACTGGACGATGTACTGCTTGACACACTACTTGTTACTGAGGTGGACGAGGTTGTCGTGCTTGGAGTAGACGCACTGGAACTTTTGTAACTTGAAGAGTAACTACTCGGGCTTGTACTAGAAAACGTCGAGAAACTAGTTGTAGTTGGTGTGGACAAACTTAAACTCGATGTGCTCGATGATGTGCTGCTCGACACACTACTGGATACTGAGGTGGACGAGCTTGTCGTAGTCGAAGTAGAAACACTGGAGCTTCTGTGACTTGAAGTGGAACTACTTAGACTTGTAGTGGAAAAGGTCGAAAAACTAGTTGTAGTTGGTGTGGACAAGCTAAAACTTGACGTGCTGGACGATGTGCTGCTCGACACACTACTGGATACTGAGGTGGACGAGGTTGTCGTGGTTGGAGTAGACACACTAGAACTTGAGTAACTTGAAGAGTAGGTATTCAGGCTTGTACTAGAAAATGTCGAGAAACTAGTTGTAGTTGGTCTGGACAAACTGAAACTCGACGTGCTCGATGATGTGCTGCTCGACACACTACTGGATACTGAGGTGGACGAGCTTGTCGTAGTCGAAGTAGAAACACTGGAGCTCCTGTAACTTGTAGTGGAGAACGTCGAAAAACTAGTTGTAGTTGGTGTTGACAAGCTGAAACTGGACGTGCTTGGCGATGTGCTGCTCGACACACTACTTGATACTGAGGTGGACGAGGTTGTCGTGGTTGGAGTGGAAGCACTGGAGCTTGTGTAACTTGAAGAGGAACTACTTAGACTTGTAGTGGAGAACGTCGAAAAACTAGTTGTAGTTGGTGTGGACAAGCTGAAACTTGACGACCTGGACGATGTACTGCTCGACACACTACTGGATACTGAAGTGGACGAGCTTCTCGTGGTTGCAGTAGAGACACTGGAGCTCGTGTAACGTGAAGTGGAACTACTTACACTTGTAGTGGAGAAGGTCGAAAAACTAGTTGTAGTTGGTGTGGACAAACTGAAACTCGACGAGCTAGAGGATGTGCTGCTCGACACACTACTGGATACTGAGGTGGACGAGGTTGTCGTGGTTGGAGTAGAAACACTGGAACTCGTGTAACTTGAAGTGGAACTACTTACACTTGTACTAGAAAACGTCGAAAAACTAGTTGTAGTTGGTGTGGACAAGCTAAAACTCGACGTGCTGGACGATGCACTGCTTGACACACTACTTGTTACTGAGGTGGACGAGGTTGTCGTGCTTGGAGTAGACACACTAGAACTTGAGTAACTTGAAGAGTAACTACTAAGGCTTGTACTAGAAAGTGTCGAGAACCTAGATGTAGTTGGTGTCGACAAACTGAAACTCGACGTGCTGGAGGATGTGCTGCTTGACACACTACTGGAAACTGAGGTGGATGAGGTTGTCGTGGTTGGAGTAGAAACACTGGAACTCCTGTAACTAGTTGTAGTTGGTGTGGACGAAATGAAACTGAAACTGGTAGTAGGTGACGTGGAAGTTGACGTGCTCGGAGATGTACTGCTTGAGACAGTTGTTGTGACTGATGATGTTGTTGGTGTTGAAACACTGGAAATCGATGTGCTGAAGGATGTACTGCTATACACACTAGTGCTGACCGATGTGGAGGATGTTGTTTTCGAGGAGACACTCGAGCTATACCAGCTTGAGGACGAGTATTTTGAACTAGGAAAACCAAACCATACAAATATTAGTTTTCTTTAGCAATTTAGCATGATGGCTGGCATACCATAACTAGAATTTTGGGGAAGGTTGGATCCTCTCTTCATTTTTCTGTTGTTGTTTTACTTCTTTATCGTCAATATCTTGTAAGAGGGATCAACAGCTTGTCCTGAAATCAAACTTTTTATTTGAACGGTTATTAAGAAATCTTTCTTGTTTTTTCTATAAGTAAAGGTTTCTTAAAACGATTTAAACTAAAAAGTAAATGTAAAAAAGGGATGTTAAAAAACATGCAAGAATAACATCATTAAAAATGATTTTAAAATATCAATCAATTAAATGTGAGCTGTGTGATTCAGGTTACGTTGGTTACACGCGGCTGCATTTGCATCAACACGTAGAGAAGCATAAGAATGCGTCTTCCTCTATTGGAAAACATTTCCGTGCGAAAAAGTCTTATGTCCCCAATGAGCTTACCCAGAATTTTACCATTTTAAAAAAGTGCAAGAACAAGTGTGCCTGTCTCATTTATGAAATGTTTTTTATTAATGAACCGAGACCCAGTCTCAATGTACAGTCACACTCAATTTTGTCCAAAACCTTTTTTAATCATTTCTAATTATGTTATTCTTGCATGTTTTTTAACAACTCTTTTTTACATTTTCATACTTTACCTAATTTTACTTCTTTGTTTTATATTTATACCTATGCAAAAAAAATTTATCTTCACTTTTAGCTTGATAATGACAAAAGTTCGGTCAAAACGCCGAGTCTTTTTTTTCTTAATTACATTCTCATATTTGTTGCATACAGATCTTTTATATATTTTGCAATGGTGAAGATTCACACCCAACCAATTTACCACTTATAGAAACAATCAAATGGCTTGTGATTTTAACAAGAGAGGGATTAATGCAGACTTCAAGTATTTCTTAAGCCCCAAACTTTTTCCACAATTCTGAGAAATAGAAATTCAGCGAAAGTCTTTTAGCACGTTGTGTTGTGTTGTGTTGCCTTCATGCAGTCATTTGAATTATTTTATTTTAAATGAATATCACATCCGTTCTTCTCTTTAATTTTATAAAGGTCAGTGCAGAAATGATGCTAATGATTCAAACCAAATAATCAGTCTTACTCCATTCTGTCTTCATTTCACCCCCTTTTATTCATCCAAAAAAGT
This sequence comes from Montipora foliosa, assembly GCF_036669935.1. Classification (NCBI taxonomy): domain Eukaryota; kingdom Metazoa; phylum Cnidaria; class Anthozoa; order Scleractinia; family Acroporidae; genus Montipora; species Montipora foliosa. Next base: position 17,953,043 of record NC_090882.1, on the reverse strand, counting down.
CCCTTTCTCCCTTAACACACTATTGAATCCCATGTTTAGCTCATAACCTGCTGGGTGACACTCTTGATGTCCGTGGCGGTGGTTTTAAAGTAGGCGGTACCCTACTTGAAGAACCAATGGTGTGTCGAGTTCCTGTAGAGCCGGTCGAGCTGGAAGAGAAATATATCCCCGTGCTTCTTTGTGAAATCGACTGATATGACGACGACGAAGTGCTGGTCCTAAAAAGGAAATTCTTGTTAAGTTTGGTAAAAGCACAGTCAGCTGAGAAATAAACGTCACTTTTCAACCTCGTTCAAAGTGATAGAATCTTCCTCGCCGATACAAACTGGGAACTCATCCAATTTTTTATAGCACAAAAGAACGAAAATCATCCCAACCAATCCATTACTTCAACACCATCATCAAGTTTTTCAACATTTTTTCATTATTATGAAACTACAACTTATTACAAAATCAACATCTTCCTTAATCATGCTAACTCTCAAAACTACTATGAGCCCACTGTCTTTCTTTCATTTTAATTTTTAGACTAAGTATCTGCAATCACAAAAATCGTTAAAACTATTAACAACCTGAAAACGACATTACTGTCAATGATCGCATATGTAAAGATCCTTGGACAATCACTTTGAGACAAGCATACTGTCCTCCTAATAACTTTCTTAACATTAGCTAACTCTCGTTTTCATCATTTTTTAGTTCCTAGCCTCAAAATTGAAAGCAAAAGTCAATTATTTACATTGCCTTTAGCTACAACAACAACAACAACAACAACACCAGAATCGTGTACATCAGCATCTTTACAAACATCATTCGAAATTTTATCACCTAAGCTTTTTTCTCGGTAGTGATGACAACCATGATAATCAATTGCTCCGTCCTTAGCATTTACACCCTTCTTATTATCAGTAACATCACCATGAATTACCATCGTGATTGTCATCATCCTTCAATGAACACTTTCTTTTTATTTTACAGACACACAAATGTTGCCATCATTTCACACATTGTGCATGCCTGAAGAATTGATGTTATTGTTTTTTTCCTTATTTCCTAATGTAGCTTTTGTAGTTTAAACTCGCTAGGATCGGTTGCGTACACTTTACAACGAACTTTAAACTGGAATACAGATAGGACTATTAGTCTAACAAGATATTCACACGGAGAATGTATAGAAAGCATGAAAGTTCCAAATATTTGATGGGCTGGTTCTTTCAAAAGGTGGCAGTAACGTTTGTCAGGCCACATTTCATTCCTTTACATACTTTAAAAACTAACTGTAGTTAAAAGCTAAATGCCTGGTTGTGTTGGCACCTTACACTCTTAGCACATTACTGTAGACCATTCAGTGACTGTGGTTTTTTTTTGTCTCTGAAACTTTCCAAAGACAGTTCCGAAATACATATTTTTGGGCGGGGAAAAACAACTTTGTTTTTAGAAAAGATTGTGCCATCTTAGGAAACATGATGTAATGTTTACCACTTCTAGAACATTCCGAGATCGAGTTCATAAGCTGCAGTTGCACGAAAATACCAATTCTTTCCATTTTTACTTTCTCTGTGTTTTGAGCATGATTAAACTGTTAATATTGCCAGCTATGTTTTGCAGTCTTTCAAGATTTTTAACACGTTATGGGCCCAGACGAACAAGCGTGAAGAAGAGAAATTTCGTCGTCACATCGCTGCTTTGAACTCTGTAACCTGACCTCTGAAAGTTATTGCCATTGCTTTGGAAATATAGCAAGAGATACGACACGCTAGTTCCGCTGAATGGGAAAAACTGTCCTACGTGAAGAATGGCACTGATGAGAGACGGATTCTGGGATATTGTGAGCGAAAACGAGAATGCCCCCGCTTAGGAAGGAGCTGCGAAATATTCAAAGTTCAGTCATAGTGTTGTTAATTGATCCATCATTGTTGTATTTGATTGGAGACCCAGACGATCCCTCCACTGATCAGCTTAGGAAGAAATCATGGGCCAACAAGCTAGCCTTGTGTCATAAACTATACTCGTTGCAAATACATGTAAAGGCCATGATCGAGATTTTTTATGCCCTAGCAGCAGCTGGTAACCCTGTTAAGGAGGAGGATAGAGTGATACGTCTCCTGGCAAGTCGGCCTGGTATGTTAGTTACAGCACTTGAAGCAAATGTGGAAGTTCCCAAGATGGAGATTATAACAGAACGTCTGTTGCACTAAAAGAGTAACCTGAAGGATAAAGTTGCTGTAGGGATGGAAGGCGAGACCAAGGCCATGACTGGTCAGCACCGATGGAAAGGAAAAGGGCCGAAATGTCACCACTGTAGTCGTTTTGGTCATATAAGATGAAATTGTAGATAACTGACAAGTGAAAGGAATGACTCAAACCAGAAGGAGGATCGCAAAACAAAACACAAAGAGCACAGTGCGCAGATGAAACAAAGAGACAGCATTAGTTCAGAGAGTGAGAATACGGGTCTCGTGGCAGGCCAAGTGTTATCTGCAAGCTCAATTGATGCTCAGGATATCTGGATAGTGGACCCTGGAGCAAGCTGACACAACAATGAAAATCTGTTTGTTGAACTTTGTTGCCTGGAAAAGCCACAGGAAGTAGTGCTGGGGGATGGATACACTGTCGAAGCTACTGGATTTGGAGATGTAGCGTTGGAGGTCACAACTACCGGTTACAAAATCAAGGAATGCAAGCTCTATGAAGTGCTGTATGTTCCAAATGTATCTTACAATCTGCTTGTGTATCGAAAGCTACAAAATCTGGTAAAACTGTTGAATTCAGCGACACTGGTAAATTATGGAACCGGAAGCTGATTGCAACTGCGACTAGGGTAGGCAACCTGTACTACCTGAACTGTCAAGAGGAACGTCAAAAGATGAATGTTACGGATGATAAGTCTTCTCGGGAGACCAAAGGAAGCATTTGGCATCGCCGATATGGTTATCTTGGTGCACGCAACCTGGAGGAGTTGTTCAGACACGATATGGTTGATGGATTTGATTATAATTCATCAAGAGAATCAGCCTCTATGAATCATGCGCAGAGTGGAAGACTCATCGTGGCAAGTTTCCACACAGTAGCAGACGTAGTGAGCAGAAACTTGGCTTAGTTCACAGTGATGTATGTGGCAAAATGGACCCAAATCACTCGGTGATGGTGAATACTTCCTAACGTTTATCGATGACAAGACACGTTACTTGTAGATTTATATCCTAAAGAGCAAAGATGAAGTTTTCCAGAAAATCTTGCAGTGGAAAGCTTTGGGAGAGAATTCTTCTGGTGACAAATTGAAAGTCTTGCGTACTGATAACGGAGGAGAATACACATCAGCAGAGTTTGAAAGCTACCTGAAGAGAGAGGGCATCCGTCATGAACGTACGATCCCGAAAACTCCCGAACAAAATGGAGTAGGTTGAAAGAATGAGAACAATGCTAGCTGATTCGAAGCTACCACACGGGTCCTCAGCAGAAGCGCTGTCAGCGGCGGTTTACTTACAAAACAGAAGTCCTACGAAGGCTGTGAACAAGATGACACCATCTGAGGCTTGGAGAGATGAGCGGTCAACACTGAATCATCTACGCATATTTGGCTGTACTGCTTTTGCGCATGTACCGAAAGATGGTTATGGAAGTGAAACTAAAGGCTACAGGCTGTATGACCCAGAACGAAGAAGAGTGTTTCACAGTCGGGATGTAATATTTCATGAGTTCAGCAACTACAGTATTGAGGAAGAGCCAAGTGCAACGATGGAAGAAGAAAAACACGGAGTTTGCTTACTTTTCGGAAGAGCCAGTTCAAGATGAAGAATCAAAGGTCGAATTGGGATGGTCAACACGAGAGAGAAAGCCGCCAGATAACTACGGTGAATAGGTGCAATAGCAAATTGTCTGGTTATGACAAGATCAAATGGCAGGAAGCAATGAGGAATGAAATGAGGTCGCTTCGAGAAAACAATGTCTCGGATTTGGTAGAACTACCTAAGGACAAGAAAGCTATTGGTAGTAAGTGGGTGTTCAAGCTCAAGACCAACACTGACGGTTCAGTGGAAAGGTACAAGGCTCAACTCGTGGCTCAAGGTTTTTCTCAAAAGTCCAGAAGTGATTAGATTCGGGTCAGTTAGAACAGTAATCTCGTTATCAGCGCAGCATGGTTTACAGTTATATCGAATGGTTGTGACCACTGCATTCTTAAATGCAGATATACGAGAGGTGTATATGAAACAACCGGAGAGTTTTGAGGTTAAAGGCAAAGAAGACTTAGTGTGCAAACTGAATCGAAGTATCTATGGCCTCAAGCAGTCTCCAAGATGCTGAAACACCGTGCTGGACAACAAGCTGAAGAAGATGGGATTTGTGCAAACCACCGGACATCCCTGTGTATACATCACCTCAGTTGGCGAGATGTGCATTATCCTTGTGCATGTTGACGATTTACTACTAGCCTGTAAGAGTGAGGAGCGAATGGCAGAAATTAAGGACGAAGATGCCAAGCAGTGTGTTATGAAGGTTCGATTGGAGGCGGTGTGGCCCAGTGGTTAGGGCGCTTGCCTTGAGATCCGGAGATCCCGGGTTCAAGACCCGCTCTGACCTCTCGCTTAATTTGTTTCTGGTAGTCCCTGTTGCAACTTCCCAGCTGCACTTGTAAATAGCCAACTGGTTCGCCTCGGCCAGTTGGGATTCTTAACAGTTGTTGTTGTTGTGTTCTGTTGTTTCGTTGATTGTTTCATTGGCCCTGAAGAGCCCCTATAGGGAGCGGTCAAATTAAGTATGTATTGTATTGTATTGTTATGGGCCAGGCCCATCATTTCTTGGGTGTCAAAATCATTCAAAACCTGAATGATGGAGAACTGTTCTGGAGAGGTTTGGTATGGAGAATTCCAAACCAGTCACAACGCCAGTCGACTTGTGTTCGAAAGTAGTCAAAGCTGTAGACGACAGTGAGAAGATAAATCAAGCAAAGTTCCAGTCCGCAGTTCGAAGCCTGCTGTATTTATCAACTAGAACAAGGCCAGATATTGCTTATGCTGTGAATAATATTGCGAGATTCTGTGCAGAGCCCACAAATCAGCTCTGGCCTGCAGTTAAACGGATCATGCGATATCTGAAAGGAACACAAGAACTGAGTCTGCTCTACAGCAGAGGAGAGATGAAAGACTGCGCGGGTTATTCCAATGCAGACTGGGCTGGTGATATGGATGATCGCAAGTGTACCTCTGGTTACGTTTTTCAGACAGGAGGAGCAGCAGTTAGTTGGAGGAGTAAGAAACAGTCAAATGTCACTCTGTCAACAGCTGAAGCTGAATACATGGCATTGGCAAGCGCAGCTCAAGACGCAGTTTGGATGAGACAACTTCTGTCAGACCTAGGAGTCAAGCAGACTGCAGCAACCTTGTTATTCGAGGATAACCAATCTGCTAGTTGCATGCCCAAGAATTCACAGTTTCATGGACGCGCAAAACATGTCAAGATCAAGTATCACTTTGTTCGTGAGCAAAGTCGCTAAGGGGAACATTGAATTGAAATATTGCACAACTGAAGACATGGTTGCTGACATGCTTACCAAAGGCCTCATTAACGCGAAGTCCTCAAAACTTCGACACACGGCTGGAGTTCGTCCAAGAAAAGAACAATCTGCTCGCGAGTGAGGAGGGGTGTTGGGAACTTTCCAAAGACTGTTCCGATGTTAATATTTTTTGGCGGGAAAAAACAACTTGCTATTTTTAGAAAAGATCTTGCTATGTTAAGAAACACGATGTAATGTTTACCACTTCTAGGACATTCCGAGATCGAGTTGATAAGCGGCAGTTGCACGAAAATACTTGGTCTTTCCATTTTTACTTTCTCAGTGTTTTGAGTATAATTAAACTGTTAAATTGCCAGCTTTGTTTTGCGTGGTCTCTCAAGATTTTCAACAAGTTGTAGTGTAAAAGCTTGGACTATACCCACTGCTTGAGACACTTGAAAGGGTTGATCAGGATGCAGGTGTTGTAGTT
>NC_090882.1:17934559-17944559 GCF_036669935.1 Montipora foliosa | reverse complement strand
AAAGCATATAAAATTCACGCAAAAGGTGACGGACACTTCAAAATTGTAATCTAGTTTAATTAAACGTTTTGTAGTAATGCAAAAGGCACTTCTCTTTCTGGATTTACTTTACGAGTGGTAATGATACAATCTGATAAACTGAAAATGTAAAAGTAGACGTGTCTTGAAATTGATGGCCACGGTTTCGTTTCTAAGAGTTATTTAAATATGGAGAAGGAGAAAATGGATTGACATTTTAAAAGGATGGCAAACGTTTTCAACTTCTGACAAGTTCTTTTTTCCAATAAACGCCATCGATGCTATATGGACAGCCCATCCTGCGTAAATTCCTTTCTCGTATTTTGTTTGGGTTGCCATTGACATTTTAAACCAGTAGGTTGAAGTACTAAGTTTTGAATTTAAAACCAGCTTTAACCGAAAACAGTAAAAACTGTCATGACAATGCCCCATTAATTGTCTAAACGCACCTGTAGCTACTTGCGATGCTACCGGGAGGCCTCACCGGGATACATGTTTTGTCGCACGTCTTTGTTTGGTTAACACATTTTTTACCATCAAAGTAAGTTCCATCAGGACAAGAACATCCTTCTACGCGTGGGCCACGACAGCATCTGGCTCCGAGTTTTTCACAGTCTTTTGGTTTTTGCTCACAAGCGTTCGGCAAACTAATATTAGGTAGGTATCCCCCAGTGTTTTTACATGGACGGCAACAAGGAAGCTCTGTCAGTAAAAACGAGAAATTGATTCTCGAAAGTTGTGACGCACCTACACGGAACTAACTAGGTTGTGATGGGTCTGATAAATTTAAAAGTATCATAGCAATTCACAATCCTAATAGCCTCAATATGGCCTGTTTCACCATCGCCAGTAGCAAAAGTCCATAAGCTGCGATGGAATACGGGCCATATCACAAGGTACTATTCTGTTTATCGCTGGATATAACTGAGAAAGAAAATTTTTACATAGCATTCACTGGGCTAAAGAACACCTCTTCAATCCATTCATAACTGTAACAAGAAGTTCCTAAACAACGTTTTGAATCCGGTAGGAAACTCATTGCTACATCTGAAAACCTCTCGGTGTTTGGTGTGCAGTGTGTGTGTCTACGAATGCTTCACTAAAGCATGGGATGATGTATAAGCACAAAGCCTGGGTAAAATATGAAACAGACGTCAAACAAAGTAAGTTTTATGACTAATAGGAAGTAGCAAGAAGATAAACAGGATTATCAGGTACACAACAGTGATATGAAGCCGTTAGGAGTAGATATGTCATTCCTCATTGCATGTTTTATCAAGAGTTATCACAGCAAATAAGAGATTTTTTTTAATCAACATTTCGTTTCTAAGGACCTTTAGTTTTTTTATACTGCTTACCGCAAAAACCTTCCCGACGCCACGTGATTGAAATGCCGTGTTGATTGCAGGCCCGTACGTATGATGCTATCGCCGAACAAAAGCATGCACAGTCTCCTCCTTTGTTGCACAAGCAGGCTTCATGTTTACAAGCCGCTAAGTAGGGGTCTGGGTTCACGCTGTCATGGCAGGCCGTAAAGTTTGGATTCCTCTTAATCTCATTACAGCCTGAAGATAAACAAATTGAAGACAAGATTTCGCACGTTTTAGCAAGCATATGTATTTCGGTCAAATATTGTGATACATGTACCAAACCAAGACCTTCTCATCGATGTATCTACCTCTTTCCTTCAATCAATGCGAATTGGTCAGGCTATATTCAAATAGTAACAGCGAGACTAGAACAAGCAAGAAATGGAGGAGAATGCTCCAGATGAAGCTTTATTGCAAATTCCCTCCATTCCAACATCTGAAAAAATGGAAATACTTAACATTGTATTTACGGCAAACGGTGGGCTGAAATTGGCTTTACCAAAATTCAAAGAAATCGTTGTTATTCCAGCTAATTTCTTGCCTATTACTTCCGGATATCGAGCGGATTCTTAAAGAGAGACAAGGCAGAAACATGCGATGCTAAATTTCTCTATTGTTTGAGAGAGGGAGGGAGGTTTTATCAGCTTGCACCATAGAGATCAGGAATAAAATTCTTTACAGTATCATTATATACTACTGGGGTGGGCCACCAAAAGGTTTCAATTGATTCAACAAAGCTTAACGAGAGGCCTGCTATTCAGTCCCAGGCCGCAGCCAGGGTTGTTACTATGGATTCGGACATGGAGTCGGCCGTGGATACCTCAGAGACCAATTAGTGCGTACGCGCATACCAAACAATGTTGAAAGAAAGGGGTGGGGGGGGGGGGGGTGGAGGGTCACGCGCCTTCAACTTCATTCAACATTCGCGATAACAAAACAAATATTGAATGGTTGTTGAAACAAAGTTTACAGGCTTTTAAAACTCATTCGGCATCGATTCAACTTGGATTCAATATGTTTGAAGACGGTTGAAATGGTGGGGGGAGATTAAACGGTTTCATTGAACGAATGTTGAAGCAAATGTTAAGGCCGTTTGCCCAGGCCTTAAGGACGATGCCTACTATTGTTATTACGCATACGTTCTGCGCATATTGAGATATTCGGATTTCTTATGGGTGGTGCTTATTTTTACAGGGATATTCTTGCGCGGTTCAAAACTGTGCGGAGAACTGAAGCAGAACTTAGCAAGTGCTCTTGCTATCCAAAAAGAAAATTGAGGGTAACCATGCATTTCTCAGAGATAATTAGGCTTCAGATTGGAAAAGAACACCATACATTGCTTTGTATTTTAAAGCTTTTTACAAATATTGTTGATTAATTATCTTTGAAAAATGCGTGGTTACCCCCAATTTTCTTTTTGGATTTCAATAACACTTGTTAAGATCTGCTTTTTCTTGCATATTCAGTAAACCGCGCAAAAATACCTTTGAATTAGTAGGCACCGTCCTTAACTCTCACCATTCCTGCATGACTACAGAAGTTTTATGGGACTGGAGGATAGGGGGTAGCGTTACTGCGATCTACCTTTTTCAGCCCAGCCCTGACGATCAGGATTTTCCAAACAGGGATCAAGTTTAACTGCATATGGACAGTCTTGTTCATCTCGCCAAGCATATGCGAACGCGGTATCGTCAGCTGCATCCGTGTTCTTATCTGGCATCATCAAATCGTCTCGATGCCTTCCATTAAAGTTACCGCAGATACCAGCCAAAACGTCCTTGCTTTTATATTTCGAATTCGGTGATATATACACACGGGAGCCTTTGTCAAATCGCACCTACATGTCAAAACGAACACAAAATAGACTTTACATTTTCGTTCAGATTTCTGAACAATGAAGCGATGCCTTGGAAATTCTGAGCAAATAGTTGTATTTAGAGCTATTCGTTTACAACAAGGGACTCTCGTAAGGGACTGTAGGATGTTCCCTTACGAAAGTGAACTTCAAAGTCAAAACAAATCTATGTTACTGCACTATCAGCACAGGGCACGGTTGAGTAAAATTGTCGACTTACATGACGAAAGATTGCGAATAGGCTCTCACCAAAGATTATATTGGGATGGTGTCATCGACATTTCAAATAAGGATTCACAATGGTGGTCACTTCCAAGGGTTGCGGGGGGACTCTCTCTCGCCTCCAGATTATCAGCCTTGTCGTAGAAGTATATTTGAAAATGTTTTTCTTGTTGAACACAATGTCGGTCACCCAGAACTTACCTCAAAATTAATAACCAGTGGATTGCGAGGCTGGTAGATTCGGACTATCAGAAAAAGGCCCACTTGAAAAATCTCTACGTTAGGAATCTCCATTTGGCAAGGCTCTGGGTATTCTCCAGGTTTGTAGGTGAGTAGGCTTCCATTTTGATTGATCGAAAAATCCTTTTGAAACAAATCAATGAAGGTTTTGCTTTCTTGTAGCTCAATCCCAACTCGCTTGCACATCTGCAGCTCCACCGAATGCCTGTGTGTAAGACGACACCACATTAAACAAAAGAACTACCCGCACAGATGTGTTAAGGGAGGAGCGATTGTAGGGTACAAAAATCTACGCTAGATTTTCGGAATTTAGAGTTTTTAGGAATTTTAGTTGTCTGAGTCCCAAGAGGTTACTTCATCCGCTTTGGAACATCTTCATTTACTTCAAAATGTGGGCAAACATTTAGACGAGAAAATGTCTGTGCCTTGAACACGAAGACACACAAAGAAGGCGTGGTGGCTTAGGTACAGACGGGTGATTTGACGCATACAAAGCCCTGTGATTATTTATGCAAGAAATGCTGAAATAATATTATAAGATGTTATCTCCCATTCGTGATTTAAAATCCCAAATCAACTTCTTTTTGCTCTGGCTGGAAAAATCTTTTACGAGTTCTGTTTCAGTGGGTAGGGACTTGTTTCCCTATCTCAGCATGTCCAAGGACGTATTTCTATCCTTCGAACTCACATTTCCTTTGAATTCAACTTACACGACGTATAATTTACTTCAAATGCAAAGGAAGGAAAGGAACTTAAATTATTTAAGTGTCTAGTCATTTTAGCGCTGAAGCACTAATTGGTTTTAGTATCACCCAACTAGTGGACTAATGCAAATCCTGCATTTTGATTGGCTACGCTACCAGAGGACTATTAGTAATAGTCCTCGAGTCGAGTAGCGAAAAGCGTGACGCTTTCTTTTGTTTCAATCCCAAATAAATATTTCTTTAACTTGCATTTGCTAACTTTATTATTGACTTTTCTGTCCGACTAGATGGGTGATACTAAAACAATTAGACCCTACGCCCTCAAGGGCCACGGGTCAATAGCCCATTCGGCTTCGCCTCATGGGCCATTGACCCCGTAGCCTTTGCGGGCTACGGGTCTAATTGTTAAAGAGTTAGGGTTTTTTTTTTCAGGAGAGGGGAAAACCGGAGTACCGGCCGGAGAAAACTTCTCGCTGCAGAGCAAAGAACCAACAAACACAACCCACATCATTTGCAGACGCCTCGAGTCTGGGAATCGAACCCGGGCAGCAATGGCGGGAGGCGAATGCTCTCACCACTGTGCCATCCTTGAAACAAACAATTTTAAAAACATGCAGACAAGATTTAAATTGAACAGACTTAACTGATTAGAGTGTAATGTGAAGTGCTAGTTTTTCTACCCCATATGAACCAGTAGAGCGTTAGCCCTACTAAGAGCGTTACTGGTAGATCGTTAGCCCTACTAATGGAAATGGACCCACACAAAGACAGAGAAATACTCTGACCAGGGTGGGAATTGAACCCACCACCTTCGGGTTAGATCACCGCTGCTCTACCGACTGAGCTACAAGGTCAAACGGGAGCAGGCCGTGGGAACTGAAGATCTTAAAGTCACGGCAATGAACATGTACAAATACAACGAAGGATTACGTTTTTGGAAACGTTGGCCGTGTAGTACTTATATTTGAACAGACTTAACTGATTAGAGTGTGATGTGAAGTGCTAGTTTTCCTACCCCATGTGAACCATGTGAGCGTTAACCCTACTAATGGAAATGGGCCCACACAAAGGATTGGACGAGGCAGGAAGTAGGCTCGACTTCCGCCGCTCACTCGAGTTCGGGTATCTCCCCGAGAGGGAGTGAGCGCTGGCTCTTTCCCGAAACAGCGGCTGGTAATCGAGTCTAGGCAAGACGTCGATGGCTTCTTCTTGCACTGTCCGATATCCACTAGACTAGCGAGACAAACTCCTGATAAGTTGAATCTTTTAAAGAATTCTTATAGTGGTACCCAGCAAAACAACTGAAAGCTAACCGCTTTTCATTTTCATAACTACATGAATTAGCATAGTAAAGAAAAAATGTGTAAAACCGAGTTTTCTCTATATAAGGACGCCATTCAATGCCTGTAGAAGCTAAGGAAAGCGTTTTTCAAAATGATGATATTTTTACGATTTTTTTGCCTATCGAGCCACCTTAACGTCCTCACGTTCGGGGAACCCTACAGGGGTCCTCTTACTCCAGCTCTTGCTCCCTTCTCCTTGTCCCTCGCACCCTCTCTGCTTCCTCTCCCCTACCCCTACCAGAAAGGCCTTTCTCGTAATGCCCAGAAGTAAAAGACCGTAATAAAATATTCGCCAACGCAAGTTAAAGGGTTAATTAAGATGCTTCCAAAGGGTTTTTTCGCCATCGAGATACGCCGAATACCTCGAGCATTTTCGACACCTACCTAATACCTTCAGATGTGTTTTTTTTAATGTTACTTGCACTGTTCGTTCGTCATGGTGAAACGAAATCTCTCTGCAACTCTCGAGAAAAGTCGAATACAGAGTATTCCCCAAATAAAATTGAACCTTCCTGCGAGGCTGGCTTGCTTAATGAAATGTTAACTCCTCGGAAATTTCTGATAAATGCTGAATAACCGAGACTCACCTGCAAGGTTCATTCTTTATAGTAATTTTCACTCCATCGCCCTCCATCAAAATAAACTCACATGACTCGTGATGGAATACAATCCATCTACCGTCAAATGTCCGATAATGATCTTGACCATACGCCGCGCACTCGTACTCCGGTAAAGGCTCAATTAAATCATCAGCGATCCATTCGCGGGCACCATTACATTTCCTGAGATGAAAAACAAATATTTTACAATGACTGCAAAATTCTCGCGCGCTCATTGGTTAATTTTTACTGTCAATAAGCGGACAGACACATAAATTTATAATTTATGCGATAATGACGCGCGATATTCCTCACGTCAGATTGAAGTTTCTCGCATTTTTGTCCCGCGTTCTTCTCGTGTTTTGACTTAATTTTGATCCCTCTGCCTTATTTTGTTACTGTAAAAAACAAATTGATGTCAGTTTTTCATGCGTCTGTAGTGTTATTGACAATGACATGAAAAACTGACATCAATTTGTTAAATGTCATCTCACTATCATGCAATCGTCATTTAATAATCACGTAAATGTAATCCAATTGTAATGTTAGCGATACTGGAGTGTCACACAACTGGCAGGGAGCTGTCTAGCACAGCTGTATGACTCGTCACGCAAGAGTATTAGGTGAACTGTAGTGTTTATAAATGCCAAAACACAATGATGTTGGGCTCTTAATAGAATGACAATATAAACACCTACTTTGAACAATCGACGGGAGAGACGTCTCCTTTCTTGTAGAACTTGTTATTGTGTTTACAACCACAATCGGTTTTGTTGACACACGTTCCATCTTCCAATAGCAGTTGATTTCCTGAACAGTAGCATCCAGGCTTACAGCGTGACGCGCGTTCAGCATCACTCAATAAGAAGTTCTCACACGTCTCCCCGCAGTCACGGTACACTTTGCCCATTCTTTGGCATAACTCTATAAGAGGAAGCAAAGCATTCAACATTGTTTAAAAAGGCTACCTGTACATGAACTATAATAGAGAGAACTGACGTGCAAGGAGTTTGATCATTGCTGTAACCCATCCATTGCCAACACGGATAAATTTGATCCCGCACTTGTAAAGAGCCACTGAGCTACCTCGCCTTTTCTGTATTTCAATCAGTTATTCATCCATTCATTCGGTCGTATGGGGTTGCGATCAGCGATGGCTTCCTCTTTACAACTTCCGTTCGCTGAGTAAACTTGTCTACGAAAAAAACCTTCCTGTTCTTTTCTAATGGAGAAAAACTAATAGAAGAATACTACAAACCATCACAATCCTCTTTGGTGCATTCCCAAACTCCACCTCCCTTACAAGTGCTAAAAGAGAAACAAAAATATTTCAGAAACTGTTGACACATTTAGGTGCCTGCATAACTGAATTATGAACGTCGGTTGGACTTTCTTTAATCACGTTTTGCTGCGCTTTGAGGAAATTAATACACGTCTTTCATTAAGGAAATTATCTTTTGCAAAAACGGCAAACTTTGTTTTTCTTTCAGGATATTAGAGTCTGAACAACAAACAAGACGCAATAACGTTCTCTGATCTTTCAGAGAGCTTAAGCAACTAACGAGAGCACCATTGTAAAACATATATTGTTTTTGTCATTATTCGTGATTATTCCAACTCGTTCAACACGAAAAGCCTCTGTTGAGAGATCGTGTACTGACGCTCTTGTCAAGCTTAGATTATTAGCGTTTTAGCATTGCACGTTGTTTAGAAAAGAACGACAAGGAATTGCGCCAAAATGTAAAGTGAAGGTGAGGAGCGTTACGAGCTTTTATTATATGGCTAGCGTTTCTGGCCGATATAACGCACGATCTGATCGGCTAAGAGCAGCTAAGCGTTAGAGATTATGCAAATTAGTTTTTTCCTCTTTAGAACTGTTCTGTTAGCCATATAAAAAACAAGCTAATAACCTCGACCATTCGTTCGTAACAGGAAAATCTCAAACCTTGGCCTAGCTGTATTGACCGCGCAACCTCAGTTTGAGATTTTGCTGTGACGATCTCACTCTCGGTTATTAAGTAGTTATTATTCTCTCTTTCAAATAGGCGATTACTTTCATGTAGGTCTTGTTGCCAAAAGTGCCGCTGTTACACTGTGGAATTTATAGTGTAACTAGCCTTCTAACGTTTTCAGTCACGCTCATGCAAAAAGGAGTTGCACGAGAAATTGATTTGTGTAACATACGTTAAAATTCTTCAAATCCTTGTAAAAGATCGTGCATTAACAAGTAATTTTGTTAGTAACAAGGTGGGTGCTACAGTGAATGTTTCGAGGTGCGTGTCTTGAATTCGAGTTGCGTGAAATTTTGCAAGCTGTGTTTTTTTTTTTTTTTTTTTTTCAGCCTAGACCCCAAGCTATTTTAAAATCACATACCAGTAATTGCACTTGTCAATCCTTGTCGCGCCTGGTTCGTATTCTTTGCCTTCATGATAGCATGGGCAATCTGACTTCATAACACATTTATCTCCTCTCAGGACATAGTTTGGGTCTTTGCAGTAACAAGCCTCTACACATCCACGCCTGAAATGCAGAAAAAGAAAAGAACATTATGTTTTATTCCCACGATGGAAAAGTTGGCAAAAATGGAAAGCGTTCCTCGAAAGTCACAACTAGACTGTAGGTATTCATCCTTATCGCGATTTCGTGGCGGTGCGACCGTTCTGACCACTTGTCAGTTTGATCCTGATAGTCCCTGGTTCAACTTCTCGGCCGCACTTGTAATATATAGCCAACTGGTTTGCCTCCAGCCAGTTGGGATTCTTAACAGTTGTTGTTGTCGTTCCGTTCATTGTGTTTCAATAGAGAGATAAAATAAATAAGCATCGCGTTTACGTGAAACGGCAAACGTGAAACGGCAAACGCGAAACGGCAAACGTGAAACGGCAAACGTGAAACGGCAAACGCGAAACGGTGGGCTGCTGCTTGTCATAAAAGCATGAAAATTATGTTATGTTATAACTCGTCTCTCTCTTTTGAAAAGTCACTTGATACCTGCTACTAACAGCCAAGAAATGAGCTCATATCAAACGAGTTTCTTCCATTTTTGGCAAAACGCAAATTTTAGTCCGACGTTTGGCGTTTGCTGTTTGCCGTAAACGTGATGCTTAATCTCTCCAATGACCTTGAAAAGCCCCTCCGGGTAGTGGTCAGTTAAGTATGTACTGTACTGTACTGTACATCTGTGATTCTATTAGAGAAGTCTCGTAAAAACGAAAGCCGCCCGTTTCTCTTTTTCTGCAATTTTTTTCAAGTCAAAACACATCCGTCACCTTCGACAGTACAAATGTCCATCTTCTGGATCCAAGTCCTGACAGGTCTGGGGACATTTTAGTGATCCATTCCCATTTCTGTGACATTGTTCCAAAATCATGTCATCTCCGCAGCTGAAATCTGAAATAGAATGAATGTTACTCGGCTGTATGTTGTATAACATTCAAGGCGCACAATGGCCTATAATGCATTGCCAATTAATCCCCTAAGACGTCAACGTAGAACCAATCAGATCACGCGTCTTGACAATACATGTCAACCATGTCAACTCAGGGGGGAGGGTGAATTTAATTTAAATTTTCGTACTCTCTTCAAAATCAAAAAAATTCACATATTGCATCAAGACTTCAAAGTAACGTTTACTTAATTTTAATTAAAT
>NC_090882.1:17924559-17929559 GCF_036669935.1 Montipora foliosa | reverse complement strand
TGCCGCAAAGTCCGCAGGTCTGATCCTGCAGCGACGCGTTCACTGTGATGTAGATATTGTAGCCTGTCCAGTGAACTGTAAACGCCACGCCATTCTATGGGGTGAAAAGGCAAATACGTCAGAAATCACTGGGATCATGCGAAACTTCGAAAGTTTTCAGGAGGCAGTGACAGTGAGCTTTAAATCCCACATTCGGTAACAAGAAATTATCCAAATAGCTGACATGTTTGTTTCTCACGTGATTCGCCTGAATGCATTCAGCCAATCAGAACACGCATTTGGACAAGCCGTCACTTGAAAACAAAAACAAAGGTCCGCAATGACTTTTGGGTGAATGTGAGCCCTTAAGCAACGATGACGTCGAAGAAATCGCGAACAACCGAAAACAATAGGATAATGAGGACGCCAAGCATGCGCGTTTTGTCTTTTGGTGCAATTATTTGTCACCATCCTCAAACCTATGACGTCAAATGGTCAACGAAACGACGACGGCTACGATAACCGCACAGGACAATTCTTGGATTTCACATGACGTCACGGCCGCCATATTGGTGTCTCAAAACAATGAAACGGCGGTCATGTTGGTGTCCCGATCCAATCCTCCGGGAATTGAACTCTATTATTATGCAAACGTTTTCTTTGTTTTCGTTGAAAAACATTGCTGTTGACCACGTGATTGAAACCCAAGAATAATAGAGCGACTTTCAATTGAGTGTCGTAAAACCAAAACCAAAGTAATTACTTTAGCCAATTAGAAAGGACGGAGACAATCCGGTAAACCAATCAAAACTTGAAGTAGTTACACGTAGCCGACACAAACCGCGGGAAAATGTGCTCGCTCGAGCGACGATTCGTTTTGGTTTCACTTCTGATTGGTTGAAAAAGTGGCGCGAGAACTTTGAACCAATCACTGAGTGAACTAATCATAAACCAAAGCAATTTGCTAATTACTTTCGACACTCAATTGAAAACCACTCTATCATTGATTAAAAGACGAAAAACAAATTGTGCCGCACGTGTGACGTTCATTTTAGCACGTAATTTGCGGCAATCTGCGTAACAACAACGCACGTGAAATCACCAAATTTGAGGTTTTGAAGACAATTGTGAACCATAGTTTCACCAGCTAGAGTTTTATTCTAAAATTACCACTCAAACAAGAATTATTTTTTAGGATATTTCGCCGACATTGCGCAACCTAAACGAGACGGATTAGTCGCCAAAGATGAAGTGTTCGTTCGTTATTAAAAACACTGTTGCCTTGTCGATAGCAAGTTAAGCATAAAATGCGAAATCAAGTCAGAAGAGTCTCGTTAAATACGTAAAAGTAAATCATGCACACGTACATTTAAATCCACATGAATAAATATGTTCCGATCTCCCAAAAACTCCACGTCCATATGTTGAGTTGAGTAGCCGCTGGTGATGGAGGTTTCGCTACCATGAGGATTGCGAAGCGTAGCAACCGACTTTTTTGTCCAACCATCAACAGCCAGAGTTATGTATGGTTCCCCTGTGACATTCAGAAGCACCTTCCGTCTGCAGTTGGTGTATGGTGGAGAGCAAAAGCTGGAAGAATGTGAGAAATCTAAGCGATCTAAGTAAACAGCGCACTACGACAGGTCTGCGGCATAAACGCCGACGTTCTCTGGAACCTGCATTTATTGTTTAGTTCAATGCCAGCGATATACTAAAGAAAGGTAAGGCTAAGCTTTGAGGAAAGACCCAGCTATGAGATGAAGACGAGTTGAGGTATGAGGGAAAAAAAGGCCAGTGAGGCTTGCAATTTGACAAAGCCACATGTTCTAGGTTCGAAAACACTTGTAGGGAAGACGACGACATTGAAATTTCATAACAACTGCGCAACCAAAAGTAATGAAAAAATTGATTTGGCCCATCAAAACAGTTGCCGATAGTTGAGTAAGACAATCACACCGCACAGAATATAGAGGCAACCGGAAAAACGGCGGTGAGTAAGTAATATCTTGTTTTACTTTGACTTCTTGCAGAGAATGCAGCGCGGATTTAGTAAGCGTAGAAATACAACACAAAGCAAACGCACAATTGCTTTCGACTTCTGCAATTTGAAGACTAATGACAAGAAACGTGGGAGATACCTGCTACTGATGGCAATAGAAAAACCTCTTTCCGTTCCGTTCGGCATGTGACAGTGTTCAGAGAGTACATAAGCGCAATCTTTCATGTGCATTGTATAACCCTCCTTGTTCTGATCATCAAATGTAATGATATGCGGATCTCCAATAACAGAGCAAGTTCCTGAACAACAAGAGAAAAAAAGAGTAATATCCTCAAATAATCTAACATAGATCCTTGACGTTTGAGCCCAATTTTTTTTTTCTACAAATGGACGAGTTTTTTATTGATAATTGTTGCGGGACGCTTTTACTTAAATAGTAACAATCCTCGTGGTAACTCTCAGAAGAACCGTCGTACTTCGTCGGTTATAGGTTATAGGTTTCCGTCTGCAGCTTTCCCGCCAAGCTTGTATGCTAAATCAAACGATACAACAGCGATATATACAAGGAGGGCAACGAGGGTCATCGTTTCGTGAACAATGAAACGTATCAAGGCAAATTCGCTGGGCGATGGACATCTTCAACGAATCTTTTTTCCAATTTTATGGTAAGTCAGAGAGATAGCGTCTACAATCCAAGGATCTTGAAAGGCCATGAAATGATGAATGTGCTATCACAGGAAATCTAATTTAATATTAAGAACTTACAGCTACACTGGCATAGTCCTACCTGGGCACGTTCTCTTGACACAACTCCATAATCCTCCATTACAAGTGCTAAACAAACACAGCGAAGTGTTGTTATTTTCCGTAAACAAAATGTGTTACCTGGTGTGTAGTGGGTGTGGGATTATCGAGCGTCTGTTTGTGTGGGGTGGGGGTAGGGTGAGGATGTCGAGAACTCTCGCCCGAGGGACGGTTCCCTTTCACTAGTGCGAGCCTCGTGTCAATCAAACGTTGACTCGCACAGAGATTTGACAACAAAAGGAGAAATTGGCCACGTTATCGTTCGTCGGCTCCAATTATTATTAATCTCGGTTAGTTTTTATCTTCCACTGAAACGTTTCGTCCTTTTTTCGCTTCATTAGGGACTATGAGATTCTAGTACGAAAACGAGAACGAGTACGAGATTTGACTGCCTGTTTTTAGCGAAAATACTCAGAAGATTTAAAACCCGGACGTTTAATCTCACTCTTTGTTAGCAGCATACCTTCCTTAGTCATTCTTGTCGCTGATACCTGAGCCTTTTCCTGATCGAAAAATGCCAAAACTACTACCGACGACATTTTTGCAAAACCTCGTTCTAAAATGACGATGGTAGAACGTTTTTCCCGCCAAAATGACGCTGGTTTGCGCGTGCTCACTGTTGTTCTATGAGAAAACCTCGTAGTCGTAGTCGTTCTCGTTCTAGAATCTAAGGCTCTGTACTTAAGCCTCGACGGTCACTCAAGATAAAACGTGGGTTAAACTTGGGGGGAGGGAAACGTTTCCTTTACAGCACTTAAAGTGTATTACCATTGTCCTGATAACAACTGCAAAAATATTTTTTCGATTTCGATTTTTTCTTTCCCTCGTTTTAGCCATTAAAAGACGCAGCATCTCACTTCTTTTACAGAAGGGGGACTGGGGATGGTTGTGACGACATCTCGTGGACGCTAATTTACATCTTTCGGTCATTCCTTTGAGATATTTTCATGTGAAGGCTTAATACGGTCGGTAGATGCGTTGTATCTGGGTGCAACAACACGAAAGACAAAGAAAATGATTTTTCTATCCATGAAATACCGTTTTACGGTCATTCCAGGCCAAAGCGATCAAAAGAAGACGAAAGTGGATCTCTTTCGTAAACTTGACGAGGAAGATCTGAGTGCTAATACAGAAAACAAAAACAACACTCGGCGATTTGCTCGGTGCATTTTGCGCCAGACGATTTCACACGCAGGTTTTCTTTCAAGGAACAAAGTTTACCAACAGCAGTTAAAACGTGATGACATCGGAGTTGTTCCAGTGTCGAAATTTCACAGTGTAAGATCACCAAAGAAAGATATACGAGCAGAGGCCTACGTATGAAGCAACGTTCGGTAAGTGGCGACTTGCTTTTGTGTATTGTGTTCACGCATGTAGCTTAAGTTTTGTCTTCCGTACAATGCTTAGGTAGGAACTAATGGAAAAGTCAATGCCTTTTTCTTGTTCTTTGTCTTGAAGAAAGTTACTGATTTTCACACGACACTTGACTCAGATGAATAACCCACAAAACACACAAGTATCAGCTGGAATTTTCCATAAGAAAAATAGTAAACTGTCGTGCCGGACTTTATCAAAATTTTCAATATCCAATACCTTACCCCTTATACGTAGATGCTTGTTTGAACCATAAGAAACTCCGCTCAAATTTTACGATGTCAATTGTTAATATTTGACCTTTGGACTTTTTTGAGAGATATCTCTGGGAGATTTTCAAGTGCTAACAGTAGCCCTGAAAGGGAGCCACAACAGTATCAAGAGGTAGATGATAAAACGAAAGACAAAAAATTTAAGCTACGTGTAACACATTACACAAAGGCAAGTGGCAACTTACCGAAAGTTGCTTCATACGTCATCGCTCGTATCTTTCTTTGGTGATCTTACACTGTGAAACAACTCCGATGTCATCATCATCGAGTGTTTTTTTTTTCCAGTACTGGCATTCAGATTCTTCCGCGTCAAATCATAGTTAATAGATGTAGGGTGGTTATGAAACTCGGCAAGTTTCTTTGTTTCATGTTTTTGTTCGCTTTTTTGGCCTTGACCCTGCACAAATCCCGACAAAAACACGCTTTTTTCGGCAGGATAACCAATCAAAAGCTTCGACTAATTTATTCGAAATTAACTTGTGAACCAAAAACAAAAGATTGTGCAGGGTCACGGTCGGTTCAACATATAGATGCGACTGTATTGTTCCTGCTTTTGAAATTCCCAGGGTTTC
>NC_090882.1:17864559-17919559 GCF_036669935.1 Montipora foliosa | reverse complement strand
CAATAGTCGAAGTTTTACGTCATATGGAAAATAGTGCACCAAGATGCTCTTTCCGGACGCATTGTAAAATTGTGGAAATAAAAATCGGCGACAAAACCCGGTTTGAGAATTTACTAAAACAATTATTCCATTTGCCCTTGTTGGATATGAAGTGATTATAACCAACTCGCGCTACGCGCTCGTTGGTTATTTTATCACTTCATATCCAACTCGGGCTCATGGAATAATTGTTATATAGAACTACCGGCGTCAAATTTAGCAAGGCATGGTCCATAATACAGCTTCAAATAGGTATTTTCTTATAGGCCTCTTGGCTTCTAAGCTTCTGGAGCAGGAGAGATGGCGCAGTGGTGAGAGCACTCGCTTCCCAGTAATGTGGACCGGGTTCGATTCCCATACTCGGCGCCATATGTGGGTTGAGTTTGTTGGTTTTTTACTCTGCACTGAGAGGTCTTTCTCTGGGTACTCCGGTTTTCCCCTAAGGGGCACCCAATGTCAATTTTCGGAAAATATCTGTTCGGAAGACGATTTGATGTCTAGAATTTTCGGAACATTTGTTGTAAAATTTCTTGCTTGCCTGCCTGTACTAAGATTTCGAACATCTAAAAAATGGTATAACTGCCCGTTTTTAACGGATTTTTACCCTAAAAAGGTCAGCTAGAATTTTCGGGAGCCTTTTTTCTGGCTGAAAATTTCGGAAAGGTAAGTTTTAATTCCTATAATTTTCGGATCACTAGACTTTCAGCTAGGAAATCCGAACAGATAAAAAGTTTTTAGGGGATAAAAATATGCTTATATCTACCGTTTAAATACTAAAATACGTTTGACAATGCTATGTTTAAGTTGTTTTGAACTATATTCCCGTTGGGTGCCCCTGTTCTTCTCTCGTCAAAAACCAACATTTGACTTGATTCGCGTTCATTGTTAATTTCATTTTATAGTGTACCCAATTAGTGCTCCAGCGCTTGAACAACTAGACACTTAAATAAAGTTCCTTTCCTTTCCTTTTCTTTTCATTTACCTACCTTCGTAAGTCAGTACTCGCCTCAATATAATTAGCGTAACATTAACAATTTTCAGTAAAATTACCCAATGGTTTTATCCGTGAGTTCTTGCAATTATCAAAGTGCCAAAGAGGAATGTCCTCACTTCTTTTGGCACATCTGGGCAAACCTTTCTTGTCTTTCCCGGGTGACAAGAAAGAGTATTTTATAGGCGCGGTTCTCTAGCAAGATGAATAGTTTTACTTACGTATGTCGTGTGACGTCATCTTATGAGCATGCGAAGTGTCATTCACGCTTGTCGAGTGACATCATGCATGGTATGCAGGTCACTGATAAAACACCACACGACCCTCCACTGCTGTTGTTATAGGACCGACCACAAATAGTACTGCACAAGAAGGTAGAAATATCTCTTATATTGAAGACACTTACCGCAGTATTTCTCGCATTCCGATTGCGAAAAAGTGGAATTTCTGGACGAGCAACTGCTGTCGACTTCCTCGAGGTACTTGATACATGCCATCCTTGATGCAGCATTGCCGTAAAAACCAATGTTTCTATTTACCGAATCTAATGCTTCGCCAAGATAATCCGCACTGATACCCTCACTGAAAGGCATCTCACACGGTTTCGCTGAAGACGGAAAATTGATGTTGGATTAAACCTCTTTTCGGTGAAGACTCCAGGGAAAGGATTGAAGTAAACTACGATTGCCTTAAATTGCACTCTTAGTGTATTATACCAGATTCACCAAGGATTTCCATGGAATAAATAGAGTGTAATGTTCTGTATATTATATAAACACCAATAAAATACCAAACCATTTCACTTTAATACTTTTGTAGTCCTAACGTAGAACAACGGCGCGATTTATTATGTAACCATAACAACGGAGATCTTTTCACATGTGAAGGTATCACGTTTTCGCGCAAAAGCTCACCTGGTATTTGTTGGTGTTTATATAATAAACGGACTTAACCACACTCATTGATCTTCACTCCGCGTACTGACGTTATTCTACACATGCGCACGTCTTGTACTCAACTTGTAAGGACGGAGTGGAGAGTACGTTACAACACATCTACCACTATATATAAGCCTCCTATCCCTCCCAGTCCCACCTCTTTCCAAGCAGTGTAAAATGTCTTCAAACCATATTTCACAATAAATAATTCAGAAGAGCATAGGCATAGCATTTGGTCTTTTCCAATCACCTAACTCTGGTTGAAATTATGTTTCCTTCTATTTCGCGTGATTCGTAAAAATGTGGGTTGGCTAAGAAGCGAGTCGTACGAAAAAAAGACAAAAAAGCAAAAAGAAACGCACAACAAAGAAAGGTTAGAGGATGAGATGGGAAACATATAAACAAAAGAAAAAGAAATAAATCCTACCAATATTGCATCCAGCACCGCTAAACCCTTGTTTGCACGAGCAGATTAGAGATTGCACGGTGTTGTTATACTCACAAATTCCACCAACACCACAATGAGGCGAACAAATTGCTGTAAAGAACAAACAAATAGTGTGATATCAATCTTTTCGCAAGTGACCGTTCAAGATGTTACTCTGTCTAACGCCAGACGATTTTACTTGTCAATTAGGCCCCTTCGACGCTCAAAGGATTAAGTTGGGCCACTTAACAAAAGCTCCGGGCTCCATCGGGCTTTTGCTGAAAGACTGTTATGTGGAATTCGTCACGATTAGGGCCACTTTCGTATGACCTTGAAAAAGTGTTCGCAATTTGTTTCACGGACCAATGTTTGGCAAGATTCAAACAAAGCTTCTCCTTATTCCCAAAGAAACTCCTAATATGGACAGGAAATAGTTCGATTGCCCAATCACATTACTGCATTTCAAATGACGTCAAAGCGAAACTTTCCAGAAAGTTCCATGGAGAGATGACGTTGTTTGCATCCGCGTTCGCTAAGCCAATGAAAATTCGCGCTCGTTTGTTTTTGTTCAATAAGCCAATAAGATGTTTTGCATTTTTGTGTGCGTTCTCTTTTTACGTTTATTTTTCAAGGTCATATGAAAGTCACTCTATATATCTCGAGTTTTCACCTGATACTAGATTAGTGAGCCGTATCTTCACCAATAAGCTGCTCATTATGCTGCACAAACGAATTCAAACTTTTCAGACTGTGAAACAACGTTAAGTTTGACCATTCAAATGAAAGCCACTGAGCCGATCGTACTTGATCTGACGTCACTACCATGTTGTGTTACTAAACAAAGAAACGTCTGCTATGTTGGTGTGCCGAAGTAATGGCGACCGATCACGTGATATCCTGTGACACAATGCGGTTCTAGAAACAGTTAAATCCGAGGATAAATGAACCTAAGGCGTGACCATTTAAATGAAAGCTACCAAGCAATGGGTGTTTTTTTGTTTTGTTTTTGTTTTTCGTATTCTCTCACTTACCCACTTCGCATTGTGAACCGGTGTACCCGGCTGTGCACCCGCATGTATCCGGTCTTGAGCAGGTCCCCCCATTTTTGCAGTAAGGAACGCAAATAGCTGCCGACAAAGTAAACCAAACAAAGTCCTCAAAGTGTACTCAAGAATACAAAGTGACAGTTGTTGGAAAGTGAGGGTTGTTCAAAAGGTTAAATGCTCGGCTTGGGCTTCGAATTTTCCACCGTTTTTTGTAAAGGAACACTTTCGATGCATTAACATTTAGTCAACGACAAAAGGCACCATCTCGCCACCAGGGGAAAGAAACTAATTCAGATCCTTATTTTTATTTCCCAGATAGAGCTCCTAGATTTTGTTTATTGTTTTATTATTTCGGTATAAGAACTCACCTCTGTCGCAGAGGTCTCCTGCCCAGCCATTGGCACACACGCAGGTGTTGTTGACGCAGGTCGCTCCATTTTGACATTGTTTTGCGCATACACCTGACAAAAAAACAAAGAAGGACATAACATGTTAATTTGTGTCTGTAACCGAGGACATTTGTGAAAAAGATACCCGTCCAACGTGAATGCGGCACCGACTCACACAAGACACCGACTCACAAGAATAGAGAAAAGCTCTGACCAGGGTAGGAATTGGGAATTGAGCAACGGTGATCTAACCCGAAGGTCGTGGGTTCAATTCCCACTCTGACCAGGGTGGGAATTGAACCCACGACCTTCGGGTTAGATCACCGCTCTGTCCTTGTGTGGGCCCATTTCCATTAGTAGGGCTAACGCTCATATGGTTCTTATGGGTAGAAAACTAGCACTTCACATTACACTCTAATAGTTAAGTCTGTTGAAATATAAGTGCTACACGGCGAACGTTAGCAAAAACGTAACCCTTCCTTGTACTTGTACATGTTCATTGCCGTGACATGAACATATTAAATTCCCACGACCTGCTCCCGTCTGACCTTGTAGCTCAGTCGGAAGAGCATCGGTGATCCAAGCCGAAGGTCGTAGGTTCAATTCTCACCCTGGTCAGAGTTTTTCTCTGTCCTTGTGTGGGCCCATCAGTTCCATTAGTAGAGCTAACGCTCACATGGTTCATATGGGTAGCTAGCACTTTACATTACACTCTAATAGTTAAGTCTGTTGAGACATAAGTGCTACACGGCCAACGTTTGAAAAAACGTCACCCTTCCATGTGACTGACTCACTGACTTACTGAGTGAGAAACGTGACTGACTGACTGAATGAATGATTGAGTGAGTAACAGAATGACTAACTGACTGATGATTGATTGAATCATTGTCTGACTGAGTGACTAACTGACTGATGGCTTTCAGTGAGACTAACTGGCAGAATGATTGAGTGACCTAATGACTGATTGACTGACTGCGTGACTAACAGACTTACAGACATGGACAAGAGTAAAGGTACGTTGACATATGCTTGAAACTTCGAAAAAGCCTTGATAGAAGAACATAAAGTTTATTTCCTTCCCATTGTGAACATGCAAAGTCGAACGCCTTTAATAATAATTCTCCAATAATACTACTTCATCCTCTATGCTATTCGATTCTTTTGTTCTCAGCCCTAAGGTCCATTCACTTTTTGGGTGTTTTTTTTAAAGAAGTTCACTCCAAAATGACCATCCCTTTTTGATCCATTAATAGAATTTTCATGAGGAGAACAGGCCACCATCTTGGATTATACGTGACGTCATTGAGTTCAACCTGAAGTTTTGCGGGAAGCTTGAACACACAAGGCTGTCGGGATTCCTCTTCGCATTCCAGTCATGCCTTTTTGTTCAGCAACATAAATTGCTCAAATAGGTCAGACGGACGAAACATCGTTCATGTTGTTCACATTTCCGAGAGAAAAGGGATCAGATTATTATTGTTGTTGTTGTTGTTATTTATTTGTTTGAGCAGGTTGAAGTTTTGGCAGCTCTTCAGCTGATGTGGACCTGCTATACCCACCCACCCGTATACACACAGAGGACAGCCACAACTCCCTTACTATTCTCGAATAGTGTGTGGGTTCTTTAACGTCCCACAGGGAACTAATGAACATGGAAGTTATTTGTGAGACGGGACCTCCGGCTTATCGTCCTTATCCGAGATGAGCTCAATGACGTCACGTATAATCCAAGATGGCGGCCTTCATGTGTATTTTTAACAAGGATTTCACAAGGTTAGAAAGCTATTTCAAGATTGAAATTTTGGTTAAAAGCTGATCTCTTCATGAACTTTCTGTCAATGGACCAAAATAGGATTGTCATTTTGGAGTGAACCTCTCCTCTAAATGGTCCCTATAACCCGTTATAATGGCTGCGTTATGACCCCAGTTCAGATTAATCACAAACGAATCCAAGGGGAGCGATGTGATTTTTTTTTCACTCACGCGTTTGACAGTATTCTCCTTCCCAGTCTACAGTGCAATCACACACTCCATTTCGGCAAACTCCTTGGTTCAGACACGGGCGAGCACACTTTTCTATAAAATGACAAAAACACATGTGAGGAGGCAGTGTGGTACAACAGATACGGTGTTGGGTTTGCGGCTGCTCCGAGTTCAAACTCTGGTTTGGATTTGTTTCCGGTTTGGATTTGTTTCCGGTTGTCCCGGATTCAACTCTACCACGCTTTGTAAATAGCCAACTGGTTCCCTCCTGCCAGTTGGGGTTCTTAATAATATTTCTGTTGAGTTTAAATTGTTTCTTTCACATTGTTAAAAGTTGAGTGCCTGTAAACCAGCTTGATAGCTAAGTGCACTTCCACTATAAACAAAGCATTTCCTTTTTTTTTTTTAACATTTAAGAGGATGGGTCATCATAGCCTCTAATCAAGGTGGAGGTATACGGCAACAGCATGACATGCCAACTTACTTTGAGCACAGTCTATTCCATCCCAGCCATCAGAACATTGACACGAGTTATTTACACACAATCCATGGACACAAGATGGCGAGCAAACACTGCCGTCATTTTGGATACCGAAATCACGCCGACTGCTTGAACGTCTTGACGGTGCTAAGTCGTAGTCTGGAACAAAAGGAAGAAAAATAATTACACTAAAGGCGGAAGCGCAAGTTCAGTCCTCGACCGACGCGTGGAAACCGTTAGCAAAAGATCAATGGAATGCGGCTAAAATAACCGGTTTGATCATTGGAACATGATTTGACAAAGCGCGAGACAAAAAGGATAATTCGCATCCAACGCTGTATTCAGTGACAGTAAACTGCTTTTTTCTTTTCTAAACACCTAGAGATTTTATGGGCACCAATCAATTTAATTACTCACTTTTGTTATACTGTTGTCTCTCAATCGTCTATAATCGGCAAGTGAGGAAAGAAGAGACTTCAGGATTTTAATTTTTGTCTCTTTAAATAAGGAAAAGGAAATTAGCAACTAATAAGCGAACACAGGAACACGTGCGTAGTCAAAGACTCTTATTAAACACTTCCCCCAAAAATGACTTCCTTCGTAGAGCAAATTTAAGTGTTGCGGTCACGTGTCGATTTGCCCAGGCGTCATTTGATAGCCCATGGTAACTTGTTGCTATGCAGCCCTCTCTTCAATAGAAAGAATTTAATCTTCCTTTACGGGATATTATTTGCCATTTAAACGTTAATATGACCGAATACGCTCGAAATTTCGGTTGCTGAATATTTTAACATTGAGTGCGGGAACCAAGCATTTCCACAAAAAAAAGGATTAAAATCAAATGAAGATGAGCATTTCGTTAAGTTGCGAAGCGCTTAGTCTGTGGGAAAAAAACCCAACATTCTTAAATCAACAGAAAAGTAAACAAGCAAATTGTTTCAATCTCAAAATTACTCAAGGTGCCAATCAACTCTTAAGTGTTTGCTTTTAAATCCAAATGGATTCTGAGACAATGCGACGCCTACATTTCTGAAATCTCAAATATGAAGTTCTCTATTCAACACCTAACTAAAGAACTGAACTGAAAATTCTCAACCAATAGTTCCATTTTCATTACGAAAAATAAATTTGCACACTTGAACGAGTATTGGTAAGATCCAATAGCACGCAAAAAATTTCCTGGACACTGTAAGGCGAAAAGGTGTTAAGTAAACTGGTGCAGACGAAAACGTGCTTTTAAATGATTAGGACATATGCTAAGAGAAGGAAAACAGGTGTCTCATTCAATTTTTTAAAACAGGAATCGCACCCCTTTTGGGTGCTCCCAGGAGCACAGTTTAAACAAGAACGCGACTACTTGAAGATGGAAATATCCATGCAAAGTAAGGGGTGAAATGTTGTCGGTTAAGCTCATACACTGATGCATGACGTCAACGAAAATACGATTAAGAGAAATACTCCTTGCCAGTACACTGAAACATTGTATACCTAAAAAGACAATACAATCTTTAAAAAACACGACAAAGGAAAGTCTAGTTCCATACATAAAACGCACAAGGAAAACGGCAGTTCATTGTCCAAAAGATACTTAAAACTGTATAAGGCAAAAGACCTTATCTTCACTAAAACCATGGCATACTCCTGAGGCGATAGACTCGCCTTCAGGCTTAAGTGTCATCTGTAATATAAGTAGGCTGTGTGGGATGAAAAGGACTTCTACATTATGATACTCACACGTTCGGAAAGATTTCTGGCTTCTTTCTAAGCCATTCAGACGGTCAACTTCGGTTTCAAACGTTTCTGGTGATTCATATCTAGAAAAGAATTGTTACACAATTTGTTTGGAACGTGCAATAAATACAACTTGCATAAAGTATGATGCACATCGGCGTTCCACGAATGGTCGGTTGCTCTGTTCCACACTGTAAGCGAAAAACCGTGGAGAGGAAACTGAATTTCCTCTTTGTTTTTCGGTCCCTCTGATGATCCGAACTCATCTCTTTCTCAAAGTGTTTTGGAGGACAAGAAAAAAAATTAGAAAACGCAGACTTCACTGGGTGAAATATAGACACGGGAACACCAAATAAAAAAACAAAACTTGATGATTTATCTCTCTATTGTTAGAAATTTGATAACGGCAATTGAGTCACTAGCTTTTTCTTTTTTCATTTTTGAAAGTTCACAGAACTTTATATTACTTTTTAAACGAAATTGCAAAAAATGAAGAATGTTTCAAACAAGCGAAAAACTGAGTCGAATTTGACAATATCCATAAAAAATTTCAGACGTGTTGTCGGTCTACCAAAATTGTACAGCTAGTATCACTATATTTCCTCTTAGACTCTGTTTTTCAACCTCCAAAGTGCTTGCTTTCACCGGGATTGGGCTAGTTTGCCTCGTTAGACAACAATCTCACTGCAAAATTTCAACTTTGAGTAGATTCAATTCGCATTTCTTGTACGTTAAATCTAATAAAATCAGTACATGCAGTACTACTAAATCCTCTCTAACACTGAAGGTTTTTTTGGTGTGTGTATCAGTTACCTTAATCCATCAGCAAGTCCTTTGACGGAAAACAGAGATAATATGGCAACAAAGAACAGTTGGCGAAAGCGCCAGGTGTAAAGCATTCTACCCCCAATTTGTTCCTTTAGTTCTGCTCTCCTTTTTCGTTCAGCCTGGTATGTTTTTCTCGTCAAACCCCTATACTTTTACGGTTTTTATGTCTTTGTCAAATGACCAGCCTACTATTCTGGTCGGTTTTCCTTTAGGTCGCGTTAGGGGGCTCCAAAAACACGGCCTGTAATAGTGTTGATCATTCTAGCTTAAGTAAATTTAACCCAATTCGTAAAAAGGTGTAAAACTCTCCGCAGCCAATAAGGTTTTTTCTCTGAATTCTGAATAGTTCTTAAGGAGCTTTTTCAACCATGGCGACCTAAGATTTGACCCCATAAATAGGGCAAAAATCACAAAATGTGCCGTAACCATGAAAATCTAATCATTGTGTTTTGATAAAGTCTCAATTTTTAGCCACTGACAGCTAGAGGCTCTCCCTTAGATCAATAAAAACTGTAAATTAAATTACCAAGATAAACAAAAGAACATTGATTTTACTTCAAGTGAATGGAAACATACAAATAAACCAAAACTCTTCAGATTTTTTTAAAGACCGCCTCACATTAAAACGCGTGAAATGAAATAAAACCTCCTTCCTCCACAATCTCCTTCAACAAGAGGCGCTGCGATTTATTAACTTCACAAATAATAAAATTTGTTAACCGGCAATTTGGCAAAGGTTTCCAAATTTTTTAACAGGTTACAAGATGCTTCGCAATTAATTTACGAGCAATCTTCAAATTTTAATCGGGAACCCAGTTTTTACATACCATTGTCGATGGCTGTTTTTCTGTGCTTCATCAAAAAAAGAATCACGGCAAAAACAACGAAAGATCATAAAGGATAAAGTTATCCTGCCTTTCTCACAACAGGGGTTGGACTAAAGAAGGGTGGAGTATATTTTCAACACGCGAAATGTAACAAGAGCTTTTTTCTGTTAAAAGTACTTAGTCTCAGAGAAAATTCTATGCTAGGCCGTTAAAAATATTTAGAGTAACGGACGTAACGTCCTTCTTATGGTTCCTCGAGGAAAAACAAACTTTTAGTTGCATCTTAAGTGAAGAGTGCACGATTTAACGCCCTTCACGTCGGGTTCACTTAAATCCAAAGAGGGTCAACGGCCTACATGTATGAACGTGCCATATCCGTTCAAAAGTTTAAGTTTCGTTAGCTCTAAATGAAACCCTAAGAAGTATCATTCAAATGAAAAGTTTGAATGGAAATCTCAATCGCAAGGCAAAATACAAACGTTTACACTCCGGTTTGACTCCCAACGATATTTTCTCTCTCACGAACTAAGCAAGACAACTTCGAACCGGAAGCACGTGCGATACCAACAATTTTCACGTGCGCGCGTTGTCATGAAAGCAGAAAAGAACTGAGAAGAATATTGACCTATCACCTTCTGTCAGAGTATCACGTCTTGTTCACGTGACAACCGCACCGTTCACTTCCGTCTCAACTGATCATGGCATTCACCTTGATTCACATTTCAGACCAAAGTGTTTTATTTTTAGGGGACGCGAGAAAGGTGGGGCGGGGGGGTACTTAAGAGCCGGATACCAAAACTGTTTGCTTTTGGATTGGTTTTTGAGCGTTGTACTCGCCCGTTTTGTAATTAGGGTGCCACGAGCCCAATTTCAATGAGCGACGAAATCAAAAACCTCAGATCGTTGTGTTCATCTTGCATTTTCCCTTTCTCTTTCTTGTGTGTGCGTGCCAATTAGTAGGCGTTGATCATGAAAATGTGACCATATGGACGACCACGAACAAGATGACGAATAACGAGAAGACGGTGAAGAAGACGGAGACAAAGACCGTGAAATTGACAATGATAATGATGATGATTTGAAGACAACGATAAGGGGGAGTATTTCTCCAGTTTCTCCAGCTCACAAAGAAATGAGTACCTTGCCGTTGCAACAAAGACAATTCCTTGGAAAAGTGGATTTCTTTAGCGTAGGATGGCAAAGGACAGTTCCTTTTTTTCCCCTCATGATTGTCAAAACAAAAAAGCAATGCTGTGATGCAATCCTTTGTCTCACTATGTATTCCCTTGAGATATGCAAAGCAACGTCTCGACTGCTTGCTGTTAGCAAGCCCGGCTTCATTAGGCTATGAAGTTCTGATTAAGGTTACATGATGCTCAGTACTTAGAAGCGGAAGTCACCTTGTGGACGACATACATAAAATGTTGGAAGCCTGAACGAACTTCTAGTTCACGCCAAACCCAAACCGCCTCACAATTCTCTTTGTCGTTACGTTGAAGCATTTGATGCTTCCCTTTCTCGAAAAGATTTAGCCGTAGTTCAGGAGGTTCATCTGTAAACTGAATGAGTTTTCCGTTGGGTCGTAGTACACGCAAAGCTTCTTTCACCACCTCTCCGAAGGCGATTTCTCCACTGGGCCCCTTCAGCACAGCATCAGAGGTACCTTTGTCAAGAACCAACGCAAACGTCCCATCGTGAAAGGGTAAATTCTTTACATCAGCTTGGTGACAAGCGAATCCCGTAAAATCGCAGGGGTGCAGCATACTCTCCATGGGATCTGTGATCATCTTGGCCGAGATTCCGTGTTTATCGATGAATTTTTCCATCGCTTTTATTGCCTCGAATGAAAAGTCAACGCAATCGACACGGCATTTCCGGTTCAAGTGTTCAAAAAGTTCCCAGCTAAAGTCTGAGGTACCACAACCAATATCCAGTATTCTCAGAAAGTCATCTGCGCGAAGAATAGGAAGATGTGGTTCAAGATAAGCTGCGACATCTTCAAAATGCACGAACCAATCAAAGCGCTTACCGCCTTGACGATTCGCATAAAAAGTATTCCAGAACGACTGATGGGACATGTCTCCAAAGGAACGCATTAGAAACAAACCTGAAAGATGAAAATTTCATCAATAACTTGAAATGAATCTCGTATAAAAATATACTTTACCTATCTCGTTTCTTTTTCAGTTTCGTCTCTCATATTTTCACCACGATTAGCACCGGCTTGAAATACGGTTCACCTAAAGGTTAACATGTTAGGCTGAAATTTAATATTAGGGTTACAAAATCTCTTTTATTTTGTTTTTAAAGGGGGCCTCTATTATGGCCCTGGTAAACGACAAAACTTTCCAGGTTTAAGATGACTCAAACCAGTTTCATCACATCTACAGTAAAAGACACCCTATATTTTTTCTTCAAATTCGTTTCTTCAAAAAAAAATTTTATTGCTGGAAATGATAAGCAGGTTAAGTTGAAACTGTGCGAAAATATTTTTAAAATATGTGCAGCGGATTTAGAACTGCAGGAATAGGCCATTTCCGAGTTCATGTCTGCCTCATCTTCAAAGCGAGTCCAAGTGCAAAGTTTTTGTGATGGTAATTAGTTCTGCTTTACATATGAAGACTTGAAGAATTCCGGGCATTTGAACTTTTGAAGATTAAATCGTTCAAATTCCCGACCCTCGGGTCAAAATGGTGTTCAAATGCCCTACCCTCGAGCCAAAATGGTGTTCAAATGCCCTACCCTCGGGCCAAAATGGTGTTCAAATGCCCTAGCCTATCGCCGGATTTGTCTGATAAACCCTACTAAGAACAATTTTAGTTGACTTCTGTCTTCTTTAATAAAGCTTGTGTATAAACATGACGACCCACGTTTCGTGACCTTTATACGATGATACCGTTTTTACCAGACTTGAACAAGTACAAAAACACAACTTTAACATTAAAACTATTAAAAGTGACTTGAAATTGAATTAATTAATTCGGAAAATGTCAATAAGCAAGTATAAGCTGCTCTAACTCCGAAACATGGCAAAGGCTGTTTAACGAGGGTACTGTACACTTATCAACAACAGAGCCTAGAGCGTTTACCACTGTATGTATTTTAAATTGTTCAGTGTCCGTTGAATACCTCTAACAGAAACGTACATGGGGTTGTGAAAATGTACCATATTGTTTTCACTGTGTAACATGACAAAGACGAATTCAGGAGCCAAAATTCCATTGAAGACAACTCTTGAAGGCATTTGTAGTAAGCCAGTCCCTCACAAATGCTATATCTCTTCCTTTAAACTCTTCCATCTCGTCCAAACAGTTGAAAGCTGTTTGCGACTTCAGCGCCCGAAAAAAAATCATTTGAAACCTGACACTTCTGGTTCAATTTTCCCCACCCAGCCAGGCAAAGGTCAAATTCCCCACACCTGGGCACAGAAAATAGTCAAATACCAGGGGTTTTCCCGGGGGAGGGGGGAAGTTTCGATTTGATTTGATTGGCGCATTACCAGTGGAAAAGTTAAGGTGGCTCTAAACCCGCTCCAGAGAATTTTTTAACCTTGCAGTTTCACCTTAGCCTGGAGGTTACTTTCCAGAAATAAAAATTGGAGGTCACTGAGCTTGTTTGTGAGATATAAGCGTTCAAACACAAATAACACAAATAGAGGGTGTCTCTAAATAGTTCTCCTGTTGCTTTGGTGACTTTCTTATGTCATGATATTGAGAGTGTCATATTTCAGCTACAACACTTTCAACACCACATTTGACATCACACCAACCCAAAACTGTGTTTATTGCCGTCAGAAATTGTGTTAATGACTGCCTGTAGTGCACAAGAGGTCAACACCCAATTACGTCCAAAATGATTGCCAATTATGGCAATTTCAGCATACCTCAAAAAGACACATTTTCAAACACCATTCCTCGCTACGCAAACCTACCCGAACTAAACAAAGTTATCTTCAAAGCTTACAATACAACTGTCAATTATGCAAGGTCTCACCCCAAAAAACAAATAGACAACCCGGCCATACCGAGGTAAAACAACTAGACAAGCAATTGCAAAAACGCTGAGATACTGAATTGAATTCACCTCTTCTTCCTAAAACCCCTCTTCCAGCTCATAAGGAAAGCCCCAATGCCCCTCCCTCCCCCCCCCTCCCACCCTTTTGCAATGTTGATACCCTTTAGTTTAAGTGCCAAGTGGAAATGGAAACAACTTTGCTTGGGGGGAAGAGGGGTTGAGGATGCGCTGACTTGTGAATGACAAGCATTGTATGGTTATCGACAGTGACTGAGTGTCTCAACTCCAAGCCTTCAAGATGGCCGTTTGGAGATATTTTTTGCACATAGAACACCCGGAAAATGGCGGCCAAGGCGGATATATTGATTGCTATGTTCAAAACACACTTTGTGCTATGCTTTCAAGTAGATTTCAAAACATCTGTTTTACCTTCCATTTTTACCTTCCGTTCTCCTTCAATATGGTACTACAACATTGCCTTAACGTGAAGCAGTGTGACAGAGTCAATCCTTCTAATGGAATATACTGTCTCTTCGAATTTGCTGAAACTAGCTTGAGGCACGTTG
The DNA here is from genome assembly GCF_036669935.1 of Montipora foliosa. Taxonomy (NCBI): domain Eukaryota; kingdom Metazoa; phylum Cnidaria; class Anthozoa; order Scleractinia; family Acroporidae; genus Montipora; species Montipora foliosa. The sequence goes on along the minus strand of NC_090882.1, from coordinate 17,905,299 downwards.
ATCGAATGGACCAATCTTTTTTCGGTCACGAAGTCACGTAATATCATTTATGTCACGGAATATTACATCATTTAATCACGCGGTCCCGGAAATGTTTCTTTAAGCCCCCAGTATCAATGAAATGTTCTTACGTTTTTGGCTCTTCAGAAGACTGACCCCGGCCTTGATAAATGAAGAAGAACATCTTCGTCCAAGCACTTTAACAGGCAGCATTCTCTGATCTCGGCTCTGAAATCGAGCAAATCATCTTGAACCCTTCATACTTCCACCTACAAAAAGAACTGTTTAGGTACTAATATTAAACAGAAATGGTCGAGAAGGGAATTGAGCCTATCCTGAAGAAGACTGACAAAGAATTTGCAGAAATCTTCCCACGCTTTCTAAACATATTGACCGCCATTTTAAAATGGACTGACGAATCCTTACGACCAGCAGTTGTGCGCATGTGTTAATGCGAAGCGTCATGTAAACACACATCATGGCGGATGGGAGTTGCAAATAGGTTTTTCGGAATTTTGCAAAAAATGGCGTGGAGAGCTCATGGCACGAGCAATGACGATCTCATCGATCAGCTTAAAGGTACAGTAAATTGTCGTTTGATGCTCTTGGTGAAGATTTTTACACAGAATCTCTTTCCAATTTCAGTTCACGGCGTTTTGAAAAGTGCACGAGTAGAAGATGCCTTGAGGAAAGTTGACAGAAAGCACTACTGTAGATGGAGAGCTTTCGAAGATTCCCCACAGCCGATAGGTTTGTTTTATATACAAATAATAAATTTGTGGGAATTGTAACATCGTAAAATATCGTTATTTTACCCCAAGTTGAAGACTGCATATTTAATTAGGTTGTGTGTTGATGAAATGTAAACCAACCTCTTTTGGTTTTTACATAATTCCCCTAGTGAGCGATCTTTGTAAAAGAGGAGGGGAGTGGACCCACAAGAATGGATTACTTCTAGAGCATTCATTTCTCATGGCAATCAGGATAAATGAAAATAATTGGGGTGGGAGGGGGGGGGGGGACTGCCTTTAATATCTTTGTTATTGTCCAGGCCTTGGTTTTCCAAAAGGTGGAATGCGCTATCCAACGGATAAATCACTATCCAGTAGATGAACACTGTCAAAACCAATTGAGTTATCCAGTGGATAGATCACTGTTTTTTTTTTGGGGGGGGGGGGGGGGGGGGGGGGGGGGGGTTTTCTCAGTTATCACTTGGGCTATGATTCAACAATAAAACAGCATCATTTTTCTACAGCATGGCCTGCTAAATTGAGAAATTCTTTTTGTAACTTGATTTAAAGATATAGAGATATGATAAGTATGTGACTTCCCTGCTAGCAATGGAATCTTTATTTTTTGCGTTCGCTGGGCTGACGAGTTCAGGAAAAAGAGGCTTCTGTCCTGGGTCGAAAACTCACTTTGATCCAACCGCCGTCCACAACCTTGGACTGCACTCATTCAAACCGCATGCCCCATGATATGTTTGCTGACTGTGACTTGAACCTGCTGTGTCCCGTACATTCCTTTACAGTAATCCTGCTGTTGTTAAATGAGCCCACACAACATGAAGTATCATGTGAGGATTCAGTCGCTAAGTAACGGCTGCCCATTCTCAACACAGTGAGTTTCAACCCATGGCAGAGATCTCTTTTGCTATACTCGTCAGTCCAGCAAACGCAAAGGAAAAGAGAACTTAGCTGGCAGGGAAATATCTGACATACATTGTAAAGCAAGTTTTTTCAGTGTAGTTTATTTTGAGCGAATGTGAGAGAATGTTTTAACACATATTAAATGAAAGGTGTGGCTGCGTGACGCAGCTCGAGTCAAATACCCACATTTCACCCTTGCTCGCCATAGTCTCCAGTAGCTCAGTGGTTAGAGCATCCGTACTAGATCACGGAGGGTCGTGGGTTTGAATCCCATCTGGGGCTCGGATTTTTCCAAGTTCCCAGTGGGTTCAATAATTATTGTAACACCTTTCATTTAATATGTGTTAGTTTATTTTACAAATGTAAATGCAGGCAAAAACTTACAGGACAACCTTTAAACTGGGTTAGTAGGATGTATCATTTACACAGAATTAGTATGTAATGAAAGGCTTTCAGATACTACCTTAATGTAATAATACTGCAGGTTATAGTAATTTATGCAATGGCTACATGTTATATGGCCTTTTCATGCATTGGTTTGATTGTAATTCTCCAAGCCAAAGAACTGTGTTGAAATGCTGTAGCAAATGGTATTATTATTGCTTCCAGTTGTTGGACTAAAATTTGCAAAAATCCATTTTATGTACCTTTTAAGAACATTGCAGACATGAAGCTTACCTGTAACCAACTATTTTGTTTTTTACGGCTGCCAAAAATGAAAAGTTGTTGCTGTGGCCAGATAGACTGGTTCATTGTGATTGCACACAAGAGTCATACCTGCAACTTACAGGTGTATGTTGTTCTGTTTCCTCTTGGATTTTCAGGTTTCCAAGCAACCATTAGTGCCCCACACATGGTAGGTTTTGAAGGAGCATTGCAAAACCCAACAACCACATCTATGAGGAGAATAGGAAAACTTGCTGTTTATTTATATTGCAGACACTGGGTTGAAGATCTTTTCTTTTTAGTCTTGTCTTTATTGCATACCTTCAGTGAACCATGTTAACTAATCACCAGAAAACATCTTTCATCTCTTTTCTCAGCATGTGTATGCATTACAGCAACTTGAGAATCACCTCAAAGAAGGAGCTTGTGCTCTTGATGTTGGATCAGGAAGTGGATTCCTCACAGCAGCTATGGCGTACATGGTAAAAAATACTATATTGATTGAACAGTTCGTTACATTCATAATCTTTTGCACCAAGTCTCACTATTACATACCTGAACAGTGCTCTTCTCTTTAACAAATGGATTCCATGTTGCCTTGTGTCTGTTCAGTAATAGATCACAGATGACATCAAAATGTGGTAAGAACAAAAAAGTGGTACACGAGGTGATACCCAAGTGTCACTGATCTTCTTATCACATTTTGACATCTTCTGTGATCTATTACTGAACAGATACACAGCAACATGCAATCTATTTGTTTTACCGGTATATGATAAAGAGTTAAACTTTATTCACATAAAAGCTGGTTTATGATGGTGGCGTCAATCGTGCGTCTGTCCTCTAATAGATCATAGGCAAGAACCAATTAAAATGCGATAATAATGTGAGTTATTATATAAAAAATAATGAAACCACTCCCCATTGACAACTAAAATCTTCTGGCATTAGACAGAGTAAAATGTATTAAGTCTCACTCCGAGGAGTTAATCAGTTAAAGGGGACACCTGACATCATCTCCTTAACTGCCTGCCTTTCATTGACTTTTCTTCTTTTGCAGGTTGGTGAAACGGGAAAGGTTTATGGAGTTGATCATATTGATCAGCTTGTGAAAGACTCCATTGCAAATATCAAAAGGGGAAACCCTGAACTGTTGGAAAATGACAGAGTAAAACTTGTGTGTTAGTACTTTCAAAACCTTTTACTTAAACTTGACTTAAACCAATTAATCTTTAAAACTTTCTTCAGATCATCACTCCCAACTTTTCAATTCCTTTACAAGGGTCAATGTTTAAAAAATCATTTCATCATTCAGATAAATGACTGGAAGATTTACATGGTTAAATTTAATGACGTATCGTTTTTCTTTGCGCTTGTGAACTATTAATACAAAAGGTAAGGGATTTGACTCCTGTGAGAAGCACTCGGCCAAATCGTCATCAGTATGTACTGGTTCATCGAAAGGCGAAAGAGAGCAGTGCGCCTTGTGAGTCCACAACATTTTGACCACTGTGATAACGAATATCATTGTCAATAAGAGTACAGACAATGGTGAACCACTTTCAATTTGTTAATTTGAGGTACAAATGGCAAAACATGTTTGCTTTTGGTGGAGAGATTGAAATTAGAAACAAAAAGTATTTGAGTTTAGGTCCGCTTCAAGGATTGAGAAAGTTCATTCCTTTTGTGTTCTTGTAAATTATTAGGTGGTGACGGCAGAAAAGGATATGAACCGGGGCAACCATTTGATGCCATTCATGTTGGTGCTGCAGCCTCAGAAATGCCACCAGCTGTAAGGAAACATAACAGCTAATTTTCAAAAGAGATACACAATATTATTTTTATTGTTATTCTGTGTCACGATTTGTATTTTTACATGTTTTTTACTTTTAGCTTCTAGAACAACTGAAACCTGGTGGTCGACTTGTTTGTCCAGTTGGTCCCGAAGGCAGAAACCAAGTCCTTGAACAACATGATAAGCAGGAAGATGGACAGATAATAAAGAAAAACCTCATGGGTGTGATCTATGTTCCGTTGTGCGAGAAGAAACATCAGTGGCCAGGTTGTAAGTTGTCTTTCCAATTCTCTATTTTCGAATTTCCCATAATACACTTTGTTTGCCCCCCAAATTTTGTATAAACTATTGTTTTCAAATGCTCTTGGGGACACTGCATATTCCCAAGAGCATTTGAAAACAATGGTTTATGCAAAATTTGGAAACAAAGTGTATTATGGGGAATTCGAAAATAGACAATGATGAAACCTGATATTAAAGGGGCAGTGTCACGCTATTTTAGTCAAACTAAAAAAATTAAAGGACATTGCATCAATGAAGACCAAAAAATAATACTGTAGTTTTGTTACCAATAACCAATGAAGTGCACTGAAGTTATTCTTTGTTGTTTGCGACCAAGGATGGAGAGGATGGAAATGGATTGGAACTTGAAAAAACTGGCCAAGTTTGGAGTTGATGTCTTCAGATAGTCGCCAAAAATTAAATATAAACGAATAGCTTTTTGTGCCATAAATATATTTCATATCTTGTCAGTTGTTGAGAAGAATGACAAGGATGCATCTAAGCCAGTCGCTCGTCATTTTAATCTCCCTAACCACTCCAAAAAACACATGGCTATCTGCGGCCTTTCCCGACATCTAGGTACGAGGGAAAGCCGCAAGAATCTGGAACAAAAAATTCATCTTCCAAAATCGGCACCCTTAATCCTCACGGTATTAACGAACGTTTTTCATTTAACTAATGTATTCCTTTTTTTCACGTTGCCATATTACAATCAATAGCGTAGCTCCAACTCTACCATAAAAACTACACATAACCCACAATTCCTCGATTTGCTCTGACGAAAGGCTAACGCTCGAAACGTCAGCTTTTAGAATCTGTGTACGGTGGCCAATTTACATTATCAACTCCGTTGATAAAACCAAATTTTTGTACACTACTACTACCACCGACGCAGCACCACAGTTTCTTTAGAAACTACACCAAATAGTTGTCCTTGTTTATGTTGGGTATCCTGTGCTGGACTGATTACACCAAGACACGGTGAGGAGTAGTAATACATTCTGATTTCTTGTCAGTCGATGCTATCCTTTTTTAACATACTTTTACTCCTATTAATTTTACAGAATTTTGAGGAGAGAGTTGAAGCATTTCACCTGACAGTGTTTGCAATAAACCATATTAATTTTTGAAGCAAAAGAAAATGTATCTTTTCTCTTATTGCAGTGATGGTGTTCTCTGCAAATCTTGAATTCGAGTACAAACTTGTTGCATGAATGAAATGATTTCAAAAGAATAAAATAGACAACTGAAAAGTGGTGTAGACTGAATAATTAGACTTAAAAATATGCTTCCTTTTAAGGTGTATTTGAATTACATGGGCAGCTTATGAGGATAAAGGATCTTGGTTTCAATGCTATGTGACTTCCATGTCTTTGTAGGCTTTAATATTACCTTTAAATTGATACAGTGACAGAGTGAAATGGATAAAAGGTGTTCCATCCATTCTCCACTGATACCAGCCTCAGAGCTGATATAGGTACTCTCATGAACAAAACAGATTAATATGAAACAGATGCATTTGATGTCACATTAGTCTTGTTCGTGTTTTAAACTAATCCTTTTAGAATTAAGTTTTCGTTTCATACAAATGTTAAGAGGATTGATTAAGCCAAGTGTAAACTCCACGTTAAATAAAGCCTGTGATGTTATCTTATGTTATCTTATCTTTGGTTCAAAAAACATGGTTTCCCATCATATGATTGAATAGGCTCTGGATTGCGGAAAGTGTTAAGAAGTGGAGATGGAACCGAAGGTCATTGTGTCCTTTGCAGTAACTACAGTATAAGCCCAGTTATGAGAAGCATGCCACAAACAATTAACCTATTAAAAAGTATGTTACACTAAATGTTATGACTGACAACGTGTTTGACCTCCAATTAATCATAGAAATTGCACAGGTGTATATATACAAAATTAAGAAAACTGAGGATAAAGGCCTACGTTCTAAAATAGGGCTTTTTTATGTCTGGGATCGCTAATATAATTTAAAACCGAACGAAACGTAGTTGTCATGATCGTGAGTTAATAAATATCTTATGAAAGGATGCAGGATCTAACTGATAATAACGTGGTCGTAGCTGTCTCTCACGAGGCTTATCGTATAGTTTGGAATAGTCGCACGCCGATGCAACGAACTCGGCTCGGCTTTGTAACCAGACCCCTTTACAATAAACCGGCTTACTTTAAACGGGCTTCTTGTCGTCAAGTGGAACCAAGCCTCGATGCAACCAATCCCTAGTGAAGCAAGCCCATTTTCCCGACACTTTTAAGTCAGTAAATAAGCTCTTTAGAGGTAGTGGGCGAAAGGAAGGAGAATTTACCCTTTTTTCATGGCGATGTTCATCGTTACGTTATCTGTTACAGTGTCTATTTTTATCATCTGCCAACCAGTGGTAGTAGATTGGCTGTCAAAACAGAGCAGTGGTTGGCAAATTTGAATAGCGAAGGGAATTGTATGTTAAAAATGTGAGTATCGCTTTCCTGATGATATAAGGATGGCCAAAGCAAGTATGATACTCAAACAGATCCAGTATTGATGGAACCCAATTTACTAAAATTACACTACATTCAACGAAGTCAATTTTTGTACTCGTTTTGAAGTTCTAAACTTGATTAGATGTTTTCCTTATGTTATAGGCCATTTCCGAGTTCAAGTTCTTCTTCAAAGCGAGGCTAAGTGCGAAGTTAGATTCGCTTTGAAAATGAGGCAGGCAAGAACTCGGCAATGGTCTATCGTACGCATAGCTTAGTGCTATAACAGGCATCCACTTTCCTTTCGGTCACCATTTTGCACAACAAATATACAGGAATTTCCTGTTTTCGTCCTACGTCCAAAACTTTTTAATACTCTCAGTTCTGATATTACAAGCTCCAGAGAGTCTGGGCCTAACGTAAAGTAGGATCGAAATATTCTATCACATGACCTGAGGCATGAAGATCCCAACATGTGGATCGCCGTAAAGGTGGTTTTGGTCTGCGATTAACGGAAAATCGAAGAATTTTACCTGAATCTTCCGAGGAAATATCGGGGAAGCCAAAAGTAGTTGATTCACGAAAACCAGATTTAAGCGCCAACGCTGTTGGCACGCTAACACCAGCGTTGAGTTTCCCCAGCGTAGTTGCATTACCTTATTATAGGAAATAAACGATGCACGGCACGTCCGATCTGAAAATAACTTCTGTGAAATTCACATATCCCTGCAAACGCCCCTACGCTCACTCTCTCTCCCTCATTTTTTTTTAGTTTCGCTTACTGCGCTTACTGAAGACTTTTCCATAACACCATCATTCCCCTAAACCGCCATATGCCTCTTGCAGTAAAAGCAACCGTGAAGGAAAAAGACTCGTGCAAAAGTAGGTATTGACGAGAGTCCATTTCCCACGAGTAAGAATCTGGTATCAGGTTTGTTCCCATCAACGTCGGAAAAGTATCTATTTTTAAACCAAGTTTTGCGGGAAATAACATAAACAATATAGTAAATGATGTACCTATTTCAAATCTCCTGAGGTGAAGATTCTTTGTGTATTGATATGGAAATACCTGAACAAAACATTTTATTCCCAAAGGGTTTGAATTGAGTTAGCGTATTTGGTCTATTGTATATTTCCAGCAAAAGTTGGTTTAAAAACAGACACTTTTCTGACGCTGATGGGGACTGGGACAATTTGGATAAATCTTACTCTTCGGTGATGCCTACTGGTTGAGTGACGTGTTTTGCAATAGATATTACTAGTTTCGAATTGTGTAAAAAAAAACAAGATTCATAAAGGACCCCTACTGTATCTCTGTATAGAACTAAACGCTTAGGAGAGTAATTCACATTTTCGTTTGTTTATTTGTTTATTACACTTCTTGATATGTCTGTACCATGGGAACCATTCCAAGCCTCTGTACATGTCACTGAAATCTTCAAGGACTGAGGAAGCTGTTACTGATCATCATTTCCCCCGATTAAACATAGTGGCTCAAAACAAGCCTCCACCCCACAGAGAAATTTATGACACTTGTTCCTTATGTGGTTCAAGTAAAGTCCTTCAAATCCGCATCGTCGTAAAATTAATGGCGGATCTAGAGTCTCGTCCACTATTTTCAAGCACCGATCAAATTGAGGATACCACCATTCGTGGTCATCAAGAAAAACGAAACTTTCATTGCAGTTCTTAATAATCTTGTTCTTATCACAGTCTTCAATGGATATACGGCTCTTGCACTCGTAGCATCTGAAAGTCGATTTTCCTGAAATTGAATAGAAAGCCGGAATTAATTGTGTTTGTCAACGTTCCAGCCGCGAACCTTTCAGTAGAGCTTCAATGAGCTAGTTCGGTGACGCGGAATGGTGAACAGAACCAGCCAAGACAACTTGGACAGTTGCACCATAAGAGTTTAGAAGAAATGATATTCAATTTGTAGGGTTTTCTTGACTTTCTCAGTTTACTAGAAAGTTTTTAAGTATCGGCATATTCTTCCTTTTAAAATGCCATGTATTTCGATTTCGTACCAAAGAATACCAATACTCCAGGAAGGGGGGAAAGTGGAAATCTAAGGAGAAAGGTGTTTACTACAACAGCCCAAGTAGTGATACTTACCAAGGACAGACAGCAGAAGAATTTCAGTCAACAGAAAATATGAGAAGACGCCCATGTCGATTCTTTATGATCTCTTGCTACACGATGAGCCCGGAAAATTGTATCAGAAAACGCACGCCCTCGCCAACTGGTAAAGATTTATAACAAAAACCACATTGTTGCTTGGCGATGTAATTTACTTTAGTTCCTGTTCCTGTTCTGTCCTTTTTTCTTTCCTGCTTTTACTTTAAATTACCGTTGATCGTCTTTATAAGTATTCTCAGTTTCAACTTGAACAAGCGTCTGATGGTGTCGTGGTGTAAATAGGCTTAACGGTTGCTCAGTAACAAAAACTTTGCCTCTAAACGTGAAGTAAAAGAGCCTAAAATTCACAAATTTGTGCAAAAAGGTAAAGAGCTTGTTTCCGAAAAACATCAAATAATCTGGATAAAATACACGATAATATGACAAATGTATTTTTCGTATAGAACTCGGGAGAAATCCGAATGCTCCTTCCGGCAGTACAACCTACGACCTTCCAATTTCGGTTTATGTCACATCATGTTTGGGCCTCTAATCAAGGAAACGAAGGGCTTATTTTTACTGTATTTGTATACAAGCAAACACTCCGATAATTGAGGTCTATTTTAGCCGGCGTAGCAGGCGATGCGGTTCGGAGAGGGAGTGGGTTTTCTTCCCGAATTCTCTTTCTGTCCCCTTCCCTTAAACGACTGCTACAGGCGAGCTCTATTTTTATGAGACCGCTAGGCTCTCTTTTCGTTTTTTGAAAAATCATGGAAGCTTAGCAGCAATATTCCGAAAAAGGACACGCTTTATTTGAAAACTAACGATAGTGTAAGGAAATGAAGAAAAGGAAAGGAATTGATTAACTCGTTATATCTTAAACTGTAATTTATTTAATTATTAACAAAGATCAGATGTAAAACAACTTTATACTAGTCATAGGTTTTGCAACTCTCTGGTTTACATGTACAGCATTACAGAAGATGCGGATATATGACGTCACGACTGAAGGATGTAACATCGATGGACAGCTTTTTAAGACCTAAAAGAGATACAAGATTTTTTAAAAAAATCATATGGCAGAACAAAGACGTTATTAATTAAGAGCATATAATTCACCTTATTCCAAAATGGCCGCCATTTTAGTATTCTTTTGTTTCCACGCAAATTGGCCCTTATGGCCTCGTTCAAGGTTAAATATTCTTTTGAATTTTACGTTTGAAAACGAGTCCATAAGGGCCAATTTGCATGGAAACAAAAGAATACTAAAATGGCGGCCATTTTGGAATAAGGTGTATAACTATAACTTCAAACCTCAAACTGATGAATCCCATGGGACAAATCCTTTGCCATAATACAATTACAGTCCACAGAATTGTGCTGCCCAAGAGCTAAGGGGAGAAGGAGGAGGGAACGCACGGATCTTCCATGGAAAAGAGGGAAAATATATGTGCGGAATTAGTGTTCCTGACTACACAAAACTTGGTACAAGATAGCTGTGCAATTAAAGCCCCTAAGAGCGACAAACAAGACAATTGCAAACAATGCAAACACAGAACTGACACACGTTCTGACTATCCAAGTGCTAAAAAAGGTGAAAACATGAATCCAGAACACAGACGTTTGTAACTACCAATTGGCAAACAGCACAACAATTTTACGCAGAACATATATACATGTGACGACATGAAAGCAGAAAGACGCTTGTTTCTAACGACATAATAGCTAACTATGTAAACACTTCAAGCAAACAAGAAGCACATTTAATTTGTGACGACAACACTACAAGGGCACACCAGCATTCACATTGAACACACACAATTGTGACGACGCAAATGCAACAATACAAACATTTAGTACAAAAGACACATATTTGTGACCAGACAGTGTTGTATCATACAAGCACTTACTCGTGACAAACGAAACACAAATGATACAAACATAAACAATTCACGCGTTTATGATGGCTTGTGAACAAGCAATTACACCAAACACTCGACACAATATCCTGGCCCCAGTTGCTCCAAGGTTGGATAACGTTTTCCAGTGGATAAGTCACTATCCAGAGTATAAATATACTTCGCGTAAAATGTTGGCCAAGATACTTAGAGTGTGCATATTTACAGTTACGAGGACAAATAGTGAACTCTTTCCAGAGATCTAAACTGGCGAATGGTGACCGGCTTATCCACGGGATAAAGTTTTCAGGTCTTCGAATAACTGGGGCCTGATCAACGCAGAGGACACCATTACAGACCATTAATTAACACTTACAGATAAAACACAGCGGATGTAACATAATTGCAAACCATACAAACACTTACACAAAACTCACATGTTCTCGATGACACAGTTGCAAACTACACCACAAAGGCTAGTAGTTACACAGAACAATCTTTTATTTGTAACGACACACTTACAAACAATACAAACATTTACACAAAACAATATGTAAATGACGACACAATCGCAGAAAAACGCACACACTAAAACAGAGGCACACTTTTGTGACAACAATTACAAAATCACGATCACGATAGCAAACATTTACATAAAAACCTGCTTAACGACATTTACACGGAACAAACACGTTTGTGTCAACGACACAATTGCAAACTACAAACATAAACATAGATGTTTGTGACAACAAAACCCACTGGCAAGTATTGAGAAAAAAAGGGAGGATATCGTTGACGTCACCCATTGTCATTAATGAGCCAACCTGAGCCCCATTGGCTATTGAAACAAAGGGTCTTTTGTTCCAGTGGTTGGCACATTTGAATAACAATAGGTAATTTTTGTAAACAGATATCTTCCCTGTACAAACGTTTTCACAGAAAACATTTGTTAGTGTAAATACAGAGGAAAATCATTCGAGTATCAAACGAGAACACACGTGCTTGACGACACAATTGCAAACCATACAAACACACTGAGTTACAAAAAGCACACATGTAGTACCAACAAAATTGCAAAGCAAACAAGCATTTACACAAAACACAACACAAGTGCGGCTGAACATGCAAAACGATTAACACAGAACTCACATGTTTGTGACGACACAAGTACAAGTATTTAAATATAACACGTGGTTTTGATGACACCATATCAAACTATACAAACATTAATTAACACAGACCCAAGATGGTTTTGACGACACAATTGCAAAGTCTGGTATGCAAGAGTTTACTCAAGACAAAGACACAAAACATACGTTTATGACAAGGTAGTGGCAAACCAAAAAAACATTTGCACAAACGAGACATGTTCTGACAACCCAATTGCTAAACATGCAAACATTAGGGAGCTTAAGCAACGACAACGCGGACGGCAACAAGAACCTCACAAACTTGCATATTTAGTGGGCAAAGATAATAGCTTTGCACGCCGTCGTCAGCAAAACAACAACGTGAAATAGCCAAATTTGAAGTGTTATCGAGAATGTCAGCACTTGAGGATAAATTTTAATTTTCTCCCTATGAGGAACTTAACTACCACACTCTTGTCATATTAAAAAGGTTGAAATAGTCACGAAGTAATTTTATATTTTGAGATGACGTTCTTTGTTGCCGTCGCCGTTGTCGTTGCTTAAGCTCCCTATTACCACAACACGACCGTGACGTAACACACGACACGTCATACATATATACATACATACAGTCCATAGAGAACATTTGCACAGAACATACGTTTGTGACGACAAAATAATTGCAAACCAAACAAGCATTTACACTTAAACAAAGATATTTGTGAGAACAAAATTACACTGAACTTTACAAACATTTACATAAAACACACATGCCTTTAATGATATAGTTGGAAAACCACACTGATAAACAGCATAGAACACAAATGTTTGTGTCGACGACAAAAATACAAAACACACAGCAAACCATACATTTAAACAGGACACACGTTTGTGACGACGCAATTGCAAACCAAACAAAAATTTAAACAAACATACCTGTTTGTGAGAGGTCAAATCTCAAACAAGCAAAAATAACACCGTACAGAACACATGTTTGTGACAATACAATGGCAAGGAGTAGAGATATCTTAACAGAGCACACATGTTTGTGAGAAATAGTTTACGACATGACGTTACGACATGTATTTTTCTGGCAACTTCGGAAGCAAAGTTAGGCAAATAACGTGCTAACTAATATAAACGTTTTCAATTGGATGGTGGAACTTTGAACAATCACAGAAAACGCACACAATCAAATTAGCCAATCAAAGTGCAAAGCGAATTCATGCAGCCGGTGCAAGGCGCGGGAAAATGCATGTGATCAACACTTTGACTGCTGATTGGCTGAAAATGTGGCGCGAAATTCTTAAGCCAATCATCAACCGTAGCAACACAAAACAGTTCTACAACGATCTAAAACTGCATCTTATAAATAATACGTATCTGTGTTTGGTGGATCAGTTTTGTTCTAAGCACTGTAATATCTGGTCTCTCTAAAAGTTGTCGTTACGTCTTTGAATCAGTCATTAACAGTCAAAGTCAAGATGATTGATTGCGGAGTCAGTCGTTCAAAGCCTTTGTCGCTGACGTTTCGTTTGGAGTTGCTTTATTCATCCGTCCGTTTGTCTGTCGATGTCACTGTTTCGCGTGGTCAGGATGACAGTAAATTTTGTTACCTGAAACAAAGGAGAGGAGTATTGCTTTTGAAGTACCGCAGACCGAGTTATTGACGAAAAAGTACACTATTAAAATGGCTTGTTGTGTTTGTTATTTCTGATACACTATGCTTTACTGAATGGAAAAAAAGATTTCTGAGTGATCACTTTCAAAATTACCTTTATAAATCAGTGGGCATAACCTGTCTGTATTTGCCATACCCACGTAAACCTTATTGGTTATTCATGCATTACATTCCTCTGGATGGATGTCTTTCAACCATGTCGCCTCTTTTAACGCTACGGGTCGATCTCATTCATTGCGTCTGCTTTTGTCATCTGGAAAAGATGTTTACTCTCCCTCAAAGGTTTTGAAACACCTTAAAATACGAGAAAAAAAGAAAACGTTACTTGGACTGAAGAATCTGCAAAAGAACTACCCGCACAAGTCAAACGAAAACTGTAACAATTTTTACGCCTGAATTTATTTGATCACGCAGTTAGCTGTTTTTAATGAACCACTTCGAAACAAGGGAAAAACGTAACATAACGTTGACTGCCATTTTGCTTTTATTCTGCCAGTACAAAGGCTTTCACTTGCATCGCCCGATGTTGCTTACAGCAGCAGGATCAATATTACCCTTGAAAATTCCCCAAAAGAAATATGATTCTCCAAAATAGTCGGCATACATGTTACTACTTACCAAAGATAAGAACCGTAAAAAGATAGTGAGGCCATGCGTGGTTCCGTTGGATTAAAGCTTCTACACTGTGCAACGCTCTTTTCTCATCATGAAATTTAACTACTAAATTAGTATCCGAGACCGCTTTTGTTTTAGCCAAAATCCGCCACGCCCTGTGATTCATCATTACCAAACAGTTCCGTAATATCATCGTAACCAATGACTGTCCAAAGGCTAAACGCGCGAGAACGAGGCCGGTTTCGTGATTTCTAATAAGAAGTCTGAGATAAATCAAGTCTTTAAATCAACGACCTGTTTTTGAACGTGATGGAAACCAGCCTCAGCAACTGTTGCCTGACTTAAACCTGCCCAGGCCACCTGTTCACTGATAAACAAAGCTTACCATTCAAATGAAACATGTGATTTTTCACATCTAATACTGTGGACGGAAAATGAAAACTACCAAAGTGATATCCAAGTTTGAAGTTTTCCTCATCGAGGTAAGAGCACAGAAAGGAATAGTTTCCATTCTAAATGAAGTGACGCCAGAAATTTTAGTAACTATGCAAGATGAAAAAGGGTGAGCCGATCAATGTGGAATCGAAGAAAACCCTGAGTATCGTTTCAGACACTTTTTTTACTTTCTTTCTCTTTCGAAGCTGCGAAGAAAACCTTGTCTATATCCCCAGGTTTTGACAACCACCATCCGCGTAAAAAATATATTTAAGTCTCTAGAGAATTTATCGTCCTAAATTGTTTTATTGAGTCTGTATTGTCCACTTAAGTGTCTTGTATCCAGAGACTATTAAAATTATGGTTCTACTCGTATTCAGAAGATGCCATTTTTCATGTTCATTAATCAAAATATTATTTGCTAATCTCAGTAGTTTCGAAACGAAAGCCCTTAGAAAGGTCAAAGTTTGACTGTGGTTTAAAACTACGACCATAATTGCCACCGACCTTTCGATGAGACAGTAGTCGTCAATTAAACGTTTTTCGCCTCCCTCAACGTGTCGGTCGAAGGGCTTTTTAATCGTGTTATTATGGTTTCTATAAGGACGAACTGTGAGAGAAAAGTAAAACGAGCAATCTAGCCTCTTTATGTGCATGGAATAAGCCGCACAAGCTCAGTCACGGAGAACTTCATTGGTACTGCACAAGTCATAACTACTTGTGGCGTAATAGAGACGTTTCTTTACGTCCCCAGCACCAAAATTGAAATCAGGGGCGGTTTCATGTCATGCTGCATCCTCAAAGCAACTTCAGAAATGAAACTGGTCATAGTCATAAATCTACCCTTGAAAGAGTCAGCTAAACTGATTGTATACTGAAATTCGAGTTGCGCGTGAGTTTCCAAAGATCATTAAATTGGTCTGTGCCGCGTTCAGCCAATTTGTTGAGCAGAAAATCAACAATTATTTCGGTATCTCCTTTGAAATTATTTTGTTAGGAACTTAAGCCTTGTTTTCACTAGCAACGCGAGCAAAAGCGCAAACAGAAGTAGCTTATGCGAGTGAAAACGAAAGTCGACATAAGCATCCAAATCAATCATGGCATCCGCCATTTTGTTCAAACTCTTGTGATCGTTTCGCTTGTGTTTTTGTGTTTATGCTTTGCGTCAACCCCGTTTTCACGGAGAAATAGAGCGGTTTTCAATTGAGTGTCGAAAGTAATGAGATGATTACTTTGGTTTATGATTACTTCACTCAGTGATTGGTTCAAAGTTCTCGCGCCATTTTTTCAACCAATCAGAAGTGAAACCAAAACCAATCGTGGCTCACGCGTGCACATTTTCCCGCGCTTTGTGTCGGCTACGTGTAATTACTTCGAGTTTTGATTGGTTTGCCGGATTTTCTCAGTCCTTTTTGATTGGCCAAAGTAATTACTTTGGTTTCTAAGCGCTCTTGTGATTGCGCTTGGGCGTGCGTCACTAGTGGAAACCAGGTTTTATTGCTTCACTATACTCTTAATAGTCTTTAGTGATTAAAAAAACGTCTACGAAACCTTGAAGAATGGCGTTTAGAAAAGGGCAGAAGCTATTGGCTAACTGAGAACCACAAATTTTCAATGCTGCAAATTTCAGGAGATATCGAATCCGCTATGGGCATCACAATGTCGATTAAGTCTAAAAACCTACTTTTACGTTGCCTATGGAAACGCCGGGGATTAGGGGAAGATAACTTCTGTAGTTCAGGAGCCCGTTCTGCCATCCACTTGATTTGATAGGCTGGTTTTTCAAAATGTTCTCACGATAACAAAAATCAAAGTAATTGTGGATTTTTGATGACTTAAAATCTCTCTAATTATTATTATTATTATTATTATTATTATTATTATTATTATTATTATTATTATTATTATTATTATTATTATTATTATTATTATTATTATTTCAGAGGTGGCATTTAAAGTTCTATGACACCTATCAGAGCCTACTTGCTGCAACGACCTTGGTAGCGGATAGATTTTCATGCAACAAATCATTTTCTCCAGGAAGCTGAAAGTCAAATTGTCTGAGCATTCTAGCTGTGAGTCTTGAAAAACTTACGACTGCCGAGAAGGAGCTTTCAAAGAGCCAGAAAAGCTCCTTCGGGATCACTCACTGCTCTTAAAAACTTAATGTATACTAACCGTACACACGTTGGTAGCATGTAACAATTCTCCCTCGAGAGAATTTGTTTCCGTTATTTATTGTAGAAAATCTCACCAACCGAACAATAAGCATTTTATTGACCTGTCCTTGGAGAATTTGGGATACATTCCACTCGTGGCGAGCCCCAGGGCGTAGTCAATAACCCTTACATAATCACGCAGTTTGAGCAGCTACGCCCTCGGACTCGGCACGAGGGGAATATATCACGTATTGCCGAGGGACAGGTCAATAACCCTTGCAGGATCACGCAGTTTGAACGACTAAGTAGCGAGTGATTCTACAGCTCCGTTGCACGAGTTCTCAGGGTAGTCCGCCAAGAAAGAGGGACTTTATCGGCTTTCGAATGCCGAGGGCTTCGATTTCAATTTTCCAACTATCTCATTTTTTTTAGACTGGTTATCATTGGCAGCGAAATCATATCCTCAAGAGACACACGCAAATTCAGCCTTTTATTGCAACAAAAGACACTAATTAACCTTCTGACTCGCAGGAGTGATCAGTGTGTAAATTTGATTATTATCCACTTACATGTAAGAGGTGTGATCTTGATATAACACCCAAATCACTACCCAAGAAAGAAATCTATGGCACGATTTAGGATAATGAACTTTTCGATCTTGGGTTTGAAAAGGTAAACGACAGGCTAAGCTGTCTGCGAATATTAACTCGTGCTTACGCTTGCAAAGCTGACAAAAAAACGCTGTTACAGAAATGAATCGAATAACATCATAGGCACCGTAGGGTTCCAAGACAGTGAGGGGATGTTCAATTTTACTTTGTCCACCGCGCCACTGATGTATCCATTCGTTAGAATCTTGGTGGCTCTTAGCGGTAATTTCTTTACCCATTGCTTCCAACCCTAATATTACACATTTACGGTTGAGCTGGTTAGAGTCGCATTAATTCTCAAAAAGTGGTAGGAACCTAGTTTAAGATTCGCGCTTTTTTGCATCAATCATATGCCACCCGCGTGTTTCCAGCGATCACGTTACGTCATATTACGTCAGGACAAAATGTCAGGTGGTGCTATTGACTTTCACGATAAACAGTTACAAGAACCAATTAGCTACCTTGTTGTTGTTACCATGACAATGCAGGAGGAGAGCAGATTGAGTTTCAAAAATGACATCAATCGGTTGGCATGACATTACTCACCGATCAGGAACGGACTGTTTAGAAAAACACCGCCTTCTGATACATACCCCTGGCCGGCTGCGGATCAACGAAGCAAAACAAGACTCATTCATCCAATTTACTTTGGCTTGTCGCCTGAAAAATAAACTTGCAATGTGAAGGAAGCGAGGAAAAATCGTTGTGGCTGTAGAGTAGTTTAGATGGAAGAAGCGACCGATACTCCCTTTTATCAGGATGATGGGATTTCGTCGCATATTATCTCGCCGTACCTCTTTGATAAGGCCAGCCTGCATTTGAATTTACAGACTTTGACCGAAGATCCCAAACTCGGAGATTTGAAAAAACATGCAACACCATCGGACCTTCGTTCACCGGATCTCGGTTTGCTCAAGCTGGGATCACCAGAGTTGGAAAAAATGATAATGTCTCTGCAGAGCAATGTAACAGCCGGTCCAAATACCAGCTCAATTTTCAACACGGCCGTTCACGCACCGGTTCACCCAGATCAAGATCACGAACCATATTCACGTGGATTTACTGATGCGTTACAGGACCTCCACGATCGACAGATCACCAGAGAATCGTCTTCACTTGCCGATTTAGCAGATAGTGCTGCTGAATCCACGGATCCATTTTTGGGCCACAGCGCGCCAGGAAATGCCGGCACGTTTTTGGCCCCTGTACCAACGACAACGCTAAGAACTACAGGAGACACGGTTTCGTTTTCTTCGAATTCATCCCGTGTGGATGCAAGCGATTTTTTTCCTGGCAATGGCACTTCGTTTTCTTCAATGAAAGGAAGTGCAATTTATCCTTTTACAAACTCGGGTTATACGACATTGTACTCTTATCCTTCTGAAAATGCTCCTTATTCGGCTTATAACGATTTTAACATGGAAAACACGACTGCTCTTCGCGCTTTTACTTCATACAACAGCGCATTAGCGCAAGACAAAGCAGAATTGTCCGGGTATAAATTGGAAAATCAAGCACAGATGGTGTCCGATCATGGCGCGTTGCAGCCTATTGATCTTGAAGTTCAAGAGATCGTTAAGCGAGAAAGAAAAAAACAAAGGAACAGAATCGCTTCATCAAAGTGTCGAAAGAGAAAACTGGAACGAGAAGCAAGGCTGGAAACACGCGTTAAAGAGCTAAAGGAAAGAAACATTGAGTTAAATGCAGTCGCCAACGCACTCAAACAACAAGTTTGTGATTTGAAACAGAGAGTTATGGATCATGTAAACGAAGGTTGCCAAATTATGCTGGCTCATCAAACTCAGGTGTAGTCAACGGGTGCCCAAAAACGATTCACAGTAGGTGGTCCTAGTGACATATGTTGATACATAAGCTAGGCAACCGGAAAATGGCTTCGATAATCCCAATTATGATTCAACGGGTATCGTATTGAAAGAGTTAGAATGGGTAAGAAAAAAATTATATCCTGTTGTTCTTGGTCAAAAATAACTCTCCGGTGATTTTGTGGTTGTGTGTGTGTGTGTGTGTTTTATGAAGAGAGCAGATATGATTATTTTTGGTGATCAATTACCTCATCGGAAAATTATAACACGAAATTCATAGTAAATAACTCGCTTTAATGGCACGAGAGTTTTTTTTTTTTTGGAAAACGTCCATCGTACGAACGATAAATTGGCCACCTAAAGTTTACTCCATCAACCATGTACACGCCTTTAACGGGAATTACGCGAATGTATTACCACTGTACATGAATTTTCACATTTAAAGCCAATCCAAACATAAACCGGACCCATGTTATAAGATTTCCATTGGATAGCTTAAAAAACAGTGATATGATTGGGTTGATTATTAAAGAGCTTCGTGAAAAAATTAGTCCAAAATGTTAAAATTCGGTTACAGTGAGTTTTATCCAAGGATTAGTGCGGTTTTCATTTTTAATGCTTTTGCGCTTGCGTAAAACAGTTCATTAATCGCAGTAGAGGCGTGGCCAGAAGGTTACTTGTAATTGTGGACCTCTGGTGCTGAAATTGCTAAGGGCGTATTCTTTTTGGTCTATTTTGCTTATCTTTTTACTTTTTAAGATCGAAAGAGTAACTGAAGTGAGGTTTTCCAAAAGGAACATTCTGCAATCGGAATGGGTCATACCAAGGCACTCTCCGTACCAGCCAGTTATTGGACGGTGCACGACATTCGCGCGAAAAAATCCCAAGAGAACGCTTATATCGATGTATGACGATCATTCTGCTACCGGAAGCAGAAAGAACATGATACTCTTGCGTTCATCCCGAAAACGGAATAACTGAGTCGAGTGTGGCAAGGGTACGTTTGGAGGAGAAGATGCCGATTTATTTCGAGCACAATGTATGCATTGTCGTAGGAAATAGACCCACCGTAAAAAGTGCTATTTTGTTCATTAATTTTTGGTAAATCGTGTTGGTTCTTTTAGCTTGCTTTCACGATTCTTGTTCTACAGAACAGCCTTACACACATTTGTAAATAAACCGTCTTGACCTCAAACTCTTCGATACTTAAGAAGATTTCAGCAAATATCTTTTCTATGCGAACAAAGGCTGGTCGTACTCAAAGTCGGGCATTATTGCCCGCATCATTTCATACTGAAGATCAACCACAGCAGGTGTTCGAAAGCGTCCTAATGTACATTTCTTTTTTGTCCATGAGGCGTTCAAAGTCATTGTACTAAAAAGAGGACCTTATGTCTTTGGCCAAATGGAATGAGTCGCGAAAAACTATGGGACAACAACTTGAATTAGGAAAACTAAGACATGTTATCGTGGGAAGCTTAATATGGGCTTGTTTTAAGTACCACTTCTAATATCTTTATCGTATATTTTAGTTTTTCGTCCGCACACTAATTAAGCGCATAATTTATTTTTTTACGAGTGTACATAAAAATGCAATGTTTTTTTTTTGCGCTGGTGTAATTACTGACAGAGGCTGTCTACTTGTAAATATTAACTTTTCTAGCCCTTCTGTTTTTAAGAGGAGTTCGTATTGATATACCTTAAGGAAAATTTAAGGAGTATAACCATAACCATATAACAAAGATTGTTAGTTTAACAAGACCGTTCTGTTTAAGAATATTTGGTTCTTTATAGACCTAGGAATCGGTCCTCTGTGGGGAGTTGGGGGGGGGGGCGGTATTGTTTACTTCAAAAGTTTCTTGTTCCTCCGAAAGTATCACATGATCTGAAATGGTCAATTTGCATAAAGAACTAAAAAAATTCTCAGTTCCTTTCTCGTAAAGAAAGAACATTCGACCTGGTGTTACTTCTTCTGAGTCAAATTGCCTGAGAGCAAGCGAGATGTCAACTATATACAAATCGGAGTTACCCACTCCGAGTACAAGCTTAGTTTATAGGACTTTGAATCATTCGAAATTCGGATTCTTTAAATTAAGGCCCCCTTTTTAAAAAACCTTCAACAATTGTAAAATAAGCAATTTATTTTATCATATACGGGAGGTTAATTTGAATCTACCTTCGTAGCTACTATGGACACCCAGTTTTCTCGGTATCCGCATTAACAGTTGTAGGTAATTAATATATCATTATGCTATTTCCAGAAACCGAGTGTTTGAGATAAGATCCTAAATACGAACTAGAAACTCTTAAAAAAGGTCCTTAATGTTAATTTTAGTGCAGACAAAAGTTCTTGTAAAATATACTTTTTTAAGGACCGTCCCTACTATTGTTACTGCGCATACGTTCTGCGCATCTCGAGATACTCGGATTTCCTATGGGTGGTGCTTATTAATACAGGGATATCTTTGCGCGGTTCAAACCTATGCGGAAAAAGCAGAACTTAGCAAGTGCTCTTGGTATCCGAAAAGAAATTTGGGGGTATCCATGCATTTTTTAGATATAATTAAGCTTTAATTTGGAATCGAATGCCATACATCGCTTTGCATTTTAAAGCTTTTTACAATTATTGTTGATTAATAATCTTCGAAAAATGCGAGGTTACCCCCAATTTTCTTTTTGGATTTCAATAACATTTGTTAAGATCTGCTTTTCCTGCAAATCACCTTCGAATTAGTAGGCACCGTCCTTAAAACACATGTGATGTCACGGTATTACACGTTTGAAATAGCTGATTAAATTAAAATGTGAAAAGAAACAATGTTGTAAATAAAGATTTATTTCAGGTTAGAAAATCTTATGTATTCCTCACGTGCCCCTTGCGAGCGAGAAAATTCAGTACGAACAGGACCCAATAGTCAGGAGAACACAACTTCCATTCACGATCACTATTTACTCAAATCTCATAATACATCCTGTTTTCACTTTGCAACGGATGGCAAAGAAAGAAAGCACACCAGAATTACAAATAACCACCGTAAAGTGATATTGTTCTTTTCCCCTCCCCCTTTTTGCGACGTTACCGTGAGGTAAATAGTTGTTTTAGTATACACTAAAACAGTGAGATAATACAGCACAAAAAGAGGATTTTAACTCATTTATTCCTGCGAAGATTACAACATTTTCGTGCGCAAATTCCACGCAAATTGCTCGGAGGTGAATAGCAAAGGATATCCGGTGTTTGAGTTGCCAATCAGCGCGCCCGTTCAACGCTATCCACTGTTTTCGTAGATACTAATAATTATTATTTGCCACATGGCTCGGTTTCCTTTGTTCTTGCAGGGGATTATATTGAGTTATTCCCCTGCAGTTATTCCCCTCCAGTTATTCCCCTCCAGTTATTCCCCGGCCTCAAGACATCCACAGTGCAAACTACAACACGAAACAAACTACACGGAAATATTCAACTGAGACCATGACAATTTTGTTTTCGCAATTTTTCACGCAATTATTCAAGTCCCTAGAAACTACATATATTTGTTTCTTTACAAATCTTCATCAAGCTGTTTTGCCGACATCTCAAACAACAGGGCCTTTTCTAGAAAACCTCACCAATGTGTAAAATAAGCATTTTACTCGGGGATATTAGATTTATTCACCTCTGGTTCCGCCCGCGGGCTGCCCTCGGGTGGAACCAGAGGTGAACAAATCTGATATCCCCGAGTGAAAGGCCGATAACCCTTCCTTATACCCTATTATTTTACCCAGAGGGGAGTCATTTACTGAGTAACCGCATCCTCAAGGGTAACATGAAACCTGAGCTGAACCAAACCTAAGCTATCTACCCTCCTTATGGTCCTGAACCCAAGTTGTGTGTAACCACACTG
Organism: Montipora foliosa; assembly: GCF_036669935.1. Lineage (NCBI taxonomy): Eukaryota > Metazoa > Cnidaria > Anthozoa > Scleractinia > Acroporidae > Montipora > Montipora foliosa. The sequence continues at coordinate 17,882,042 of NC_090882.1, read as the reverse complement.
ATGTACAATTGCTGGTGGGCAAACCGTAGAAAAAGAGTTTAGTGAAAGATCTTTTGTGAACCAAAATGGCAGCGATAACGTAACATGAAATCACATAGGATTAGCTCGAATGTTCGTTATTTTGCAAATGAGCTTTTTTATTATCAGCGGTTGTGCAATTTGTTAATGAGCTTTTTTATCTGTGTGAACCGAATTACATAGGCTATAGCGCATGACGAACAAAAGAAGCTGAGATCTAGTGCTTCAATGTGTCACTCAATATATGGCGCTGTAAACTTTACGTGCAAGGAACCATTATTATTACAAATTAGATGTTGGGTTATACAAACGAAAATATATTGCAAACAAAGGCGTAAATTCGGCTGGGATATGGACCTGCAACACTGGTGCCACTTAGTAGTGTAATTTTGAATTGTTCTGAGCCGAAGGCGAAGTGAACATTGCTGAAAAATCCCGAGACCAAGTTTAACTTTAACATTATTGAATTTGTTGCATATACAAAATAACATTAGCAAATGGAGAAGAAAACAGAACGATGTCCCAATAGACCTCTTTACAGTTGTGTGCTTAGTTGCCTGGCCTTTAAATGAAAGTGAGGCTGGTGTTGACCTTGTTACGATAAAGACCTCCCTCCTTTTGTTATGTTAATGATGTTGTCATGCTAATTAGTAAGAATGTACATAAGAAAGGCAGTGAGGTTTCTATCAAAACAAGGTCAACTCCAGCCTCACGTTTATTCACAGGCCAGGTAACTAAGCACACAAATATAAAATGGACTATTGATATTCAACCCCAATTAAGTGATGATTTAACAATATTAACCGAGCTTGAGGCGAATAATTGTTTTAAAAGAATAGGCCATTTCCGAGTTTATGTCTGCCCCCTCTTCAAAGCGAGTCTATAAGTGCGAAGTTTTTGTGATGGTAATTAGTTCTACTTTACATATGAATGAAAACTAATTTTCATAAGAAAAACTTCGCACTTAGACTCGCTTTGAAGAGGAGGCAGACTTGAACTCGGAAATGGCCTATTGTTCGGGTGAGTGGTCACCTTAAAAGGAATTTTTTTTGCTGTGGGGTGGTGAATTTGGGTGGCGGTCAACAGCCGCTCGCAACTACAAGCTAGTTTTCTTGTAAAAGTAACTGCCGTGTTTTCTCTTCACAGTGACGTGAAACTTCGACAAACATTTATTCATTTCGCTACTTACAATCTTTTGGTTTCCGTCGTATATGCGTTTTGTTGCTGAAACCATTTCGTAAATAAAGAAAGCATTTTATACACAGATTTGGTTACAATGTTGTCGATTCCTTTTATCATGAGAGATAAGTAACAAATTCCCAAAAGAATTTCAGAGCAAAAAATTGTTATCTCACCTTCAAAAGGTGTCACACCAAACTTAGTGGCATCTTTCGTGCTCTTTGGAATTTTCTTTCATGACGTTTGTCTTTTCCTCTGTATAAGCATGACTAAGCGGGAGGCAGCCATTTTTTTTAAATTTCGCGCCCATTTGTTGATCAACCCGCGCGTGGTAACTATAGCGACATGCGACGTACGACTTGACCAATCAAAACGCGATAATTAGGGCGAGTTTCAATCGAGTGTTGTGAAACCAAAACCAAAGTAATTACTTTGGCCAATCAAAAAAGACGGAGACAATCCAGTAAACCAATCAAAACTCGAAGTAATTACACGTGGCTAACACAAAGCGCGGGAAAATTTGCACGCGCGAGGCACGATTGGTTTCACTTCTGATTGTTTGAAAATGTGGCGCAAGAACTTTGAACCAATCACTGAGTGAAGTAATGCAAAGCCAAAGCAATTCGATAATTACTTTCGACACTCAATTGAAACCGCTCTGACTAATTAAACTACTAATTACTGTAATGACGTTTGGCACTTTTGTAGCATACGTGGTAAAGACAAATTGGAACAACTTCAATAAGCAGGCTTTAAGGACGGTTCTGAATAGTACCCTTGACTATGAAACTTTACTTAGAATGATAGGGTCTCTGAATATTGAATCATCTCGAGTTCAGAACATGCTAGTCACTACGTGTAAGACTCTTTATGGAATTGCTCCACTATATCTCAGATATCACCACTGGAAGAACGAAAAACGGCGTACAACGTCAGAGGTACCCTAAAATTCAATCTACCGTGAGTTACTACGACGTCCTATGGATTACAATCGCCCAGATATGCTGCTCCAGTATGATGGAATACGCTGCCTGATAACATAAGAACTTCTAATCTCTTATTGCTTTTAGACGCGCTATTCACATTATTACTGTATATATTTTTATATTTTTATCAATTTTGTTGTGCTTTTTCCATATATTATTATATTCGGAGATACTAGCTCTCTCAAGCTACTCTCAATCCGAGTTTAAATAAAGTTACATGTGTAAACCGAGACGAAGTCGAGGTTTTTATTCACCGATATTCACCTAACCCTGGCCTCATGGTTAGTGTGCTCGACTCCGGATCGAGTGGTCCGGGTTCGGGTTCTGGCTGGGGACATTGTGTTGTGTTCTTGGTTCTTGAGCAAGACACTTTACTCTCACGGTGTCTCTCTCCACCCAGGTGTATAAATGGGTACCGGCGAAATGCTGGGGGTAACCCTGCAATGGACTAGCATCCCATCCAGGGGGAAGTAGAAATACTCGCTTCATGCTACAGAAACCGGAGATAAGCGCCGGCCTGATGGGCCTTCTAGGCTCGTAGCAGACTTTACCTTTACTTTCACCTAACCTGAGTAGTATATAATTACATTATTTGAAATATATTCATTTTCTTTAAAAAACAATTAATTTCTTCCTCTGTCACCTCGACAAAACGACTAGCCGTTATTTAAGGCCTGGCCAAACGCTCGCAACATTTCAACGCAACATCTTGCAACATTGTTAGGCACAACATGTTGCGTACGTCTGGCCACCCTGTTGCGATATGTTGCGTGCGTTTGGCCAGTCCATTCAACACATGTCGCAACATCACGCAACAATGTTGCAAGAAAATATACAAAAATTTGGTTTTATCAACGGAGTTGATAATGTAAATTGGCCACCGTACAGAGATTCTAAGAGCTGACGTTTTGAGCGTTAGCCCTTCGTCAGAGCGAATCCGATTCGCTCTGACGAAGGGCTAACGCTCGAAACGTCAGCTTTTAGAATCTCTGTACGGTGGCCAATTTACATTATCAACTCCGTTGATAAAACCAAATTTTTGTATACTACTTCCCCACCGACGCAGCACCACAGTTTCTTTAGAAACTACCCCTTCATTAATGTTGCAAGATGTTGCGTTGAAATGTTACAAGCGTTTGGCCAGGCCTTTACAGGAATGTCTCCGACTATTTAGAAAGAGAACCGCTGTCCACTTTGAAATCACTGCATAGCCATACGTAACGCTACACAACCCTACATAGCCACATAACCATACACAGTACTACATGTCCCTACGTAGCCATTTATAACCCTAACCCTAACCCTACATAACCTTGTAACATCATTAATAATTCACACGGGTGACAGCCAATAGACACGCACTATTCAGGTCACATGTATAGGTGTGTGAATCCCGATAGAGTTCAACAATCTGAAAGCACGGGGAGGGTTTGAGAAGGTAGCAGGGAAAAGCTGGGGTTGATGAGTGAATTAATACAATAATTATAATATATAAATTAAATACAACCACATATCCCTTATGAAAACATTGAACTTTATAAATGTAACTTTGAAAAAAAATTAATGAGACGAATACAACAGCAAACACATTTCACTTTCAAGCGCCCCTGTGACCAAAACATCAATTCTTATTTTCTTTGGATTTCAAAACTATGTTAACTAAACACTAACCGAGCAACGTTGTAAGATTTAATATTAAAAAAAACTATGTTAACTAAACACTAACCGAGCAACGTTGTAAGATTTAATATTTAAAAAAAACAACAACTGTTTATTTCAACGCCATTACTAACTTTAAGTTCTTAAGCTTAAGAGAGCTGGATCGAAGAGAAAATGACGTCAAAGACTCACTAGCTTGAGAATGCAATGCGTGTGTACGCTGCAGAATTAATATGCAGCAAGGGAGTTTTGGGCTTTCAGACTTTTAAACTCGCCTTTTGCATATATAATAAGCTGCATTCACACGCTGAAATTTTAAGCTAGTGAGCCTTTGACGTCACTTTTCCCTGGATCCAACCCTCTGAGGTCCAATCGGTCAGTGTGACTAATGTCGTACAGTGATGCTCTCAAAGTAAACAGCCTTTGGATAAAAATCAGAGCTCAAAATTTTGCCAATCAGGTGTTAAGCAAACACAATTTCAAAATCTGACGAAATAAAGGAAGTGATTTTTTTTAACACAGGGGCACTTTAATTATTACTTAATTACTTCTCATTTAGCACTGCCTCTTTATTTCTCAATGGTTTCTGTATTGTGTTTGGAACCAGAATAACTTCCCCACCTCTTCACGGAATCGTTCGTGTTTTCCTTTGAAATAATAGTTGAAAGAGCAAAAGACCGCATTGGAACGCTTGGTGCGTGCATTTCATATTTTGGCATTTTCGACTTCTTTGCCATAATCTTTACAGCTGTCTTTAAGGAGGTTCGCAACCAAAATCTAGAGACACAGATAACAATGGAGTATCAACTTTCCAGGAAGATAAACTTGGTGTGAGCAGTGTCGATGTTTAGCAAGAAAATTGAGAGTTTATGGTCAGGTAGTTAAGTCCTCCACTCAAACTAAAATATGATAATTTCATGTCGTCGTCAGGTAGAGAACGAAAAGCAATGAGTCAAAATGCAAAACTTACAGAAGAGCGTGCAAAACTTCTGTTTGACACATTAAAGGAGCAGTATCATGGGAATTATCCCCATTATTTTGACCATAAATTTATTACATCAACTTTTAGTGACTTTTTCCTTCTTAAAATCGATTGAATATTTAAAAAAAAATGAGCCACACTGTTATTTCGGAGTTCATCTAAGATGCAAGGGGACAACTTGAATACGTCGGCCCGACGTTTTCAAGTTGGCATTCATTTTAATCTTGGCTACGCGAAACCAAAAACACTTTTTAGCCATTAGTTTAGAAATTTTAGCCATTAATTTTCGTTTGCCATCGGTAAACAGGCCTCCTTTGCTTTCCAGGTTTTTACTTACAATCCATGACACTACCCCTTTAAACCTGTTTTTTTCCTGCCTTTCTCGTTGTCGTTGACGTAATCTTTTCTTAAGCTGCCGGATTTAAAATCCGTTGTACAGAGCTGACATGCATGATTCGCAACTTCCTGGCTCGGAAGCGTCTTAGGTGCTGACCCAAAAAGTTGCGGGCTCGGAGCACGAAAATTCGAACTGACTAACTCATTTCACAGGTCCAGTTCATTTCGCAGCATTCCCCAGGGATTCGTTTGACCTTTAACGTTGGATTTATGCATTTGTGAGGTACAGACGGTGCATCTGGACATTGCTTGTTCTGCAAGAAACCATTTTTGCATTCCATGACGATCGCGCATGACGCATCTGTAAGTTTCTCTCCGTGCGATAACTTGAGGCCGTCATATGTACAGCTCTTGTCTGAGAAAGACAAAAACTGAATTGCGCCTATTGCCTATTGCAAGACTTATACGGGTTTTAAACTGAGTTTAAATTAAATAAGAACTTTTTCTGGTAAGTCATTAAGAGGCGTAAAGATTCCATACATCCGTTGTTTAGGGCGTGGCGCAGAGGAAATGTGTAAATAAACGGCAAAATATTCCCTTCTGGAAATCATTGATAGGGGTGAGCAAGAAAGTCATGTTTATCAACAGGGTATATAGGGTAAACTGATCCTCACCAAGAGAATATAAGGTGAGAGACCTATTGGCCCTATTGCGATGAAAATCATTTTGAAATCTGTTATTAGTTCTGTGTCATTTCAAAGGCGACACCTTATCGGTCAGTTTGTGTGAATGTGGACATGGTAAAAGACAAATGAACTTCGCAGCGGGGGCGCGACCCCTTTCGGATCCCTTTTCACATTAACTCAATAGATGCAACATTTTCAGACCTCCTTGCCTAATTATCAGACGCTCTTAACCAGCTGGAACGTCAGTTGACTTTACCGTGATTGTCAATAATGTTTTCCAGAATGATATATGTGGCTTCTATAAATTTACCTGAACAAACCCAGACTTTTTTGCAGCATTTTCCTGGTACATTTATCGTCTTCAATTTTGGCCGAGCACAGTCCTTTGGCTTGTCTGGTATTTTGGGACAATATTCCATGCTCAACTTTCCATTGTAACAGCTTAAGATTCCGGTACACAAAGGATCACTCAGTTTATAGCCATGCTTGATTCGACGATTGTTAAAAAGGCAGTGTCTTGCTAAAGTAAAGTGAAAGAAACCATTGTCTCCCATTTCATTCGTGGTTTGGATATAATGTTACCTTACCTCTTATGTGAAAGGTTTATTACAGCTGAGGCGCGCAACCTCGTTCCCAGGGCTTTTCTCCGCCGGGAGTAGATAAATTAGATATGAAATTCGAGATTCCAATAATTGATTCGACAATGGCGGAAAGCAAACAAAACCTATCTGTTCTGTCTGTTCTAAGACGGCTTCGATGGGGCGCTTAACCGCCATAAATTACCTCAGTTTTGCTTGAAGCCTCTTCAGTTTAAGTGCTTCAAATAAGTGCTTTATGGTGTTGATGTTGTCGCCGTTCTCCCTACTGGATTTGGGAAATCAGTACTGTTTCATCTCCTTCCCGACTTTTTTCCGGTTAAAGATGTCAAAAGGACTGTTCTTGTTGTCTTGACAGGTTCTTTCGAATAACAAAAAATTCGAAATATTCCGATCTGTTGCACTTTCATGCAACATCCGAAATGGTCATTAGAATGTGAGTTAATGTATGTTGCTCTGAATTCCAACAGTCAATAAGGACCAAGCAAATCTGATAAATTAGTACCCTTCGAAATAATTATTAATACCACGTGCAAGCCGATGCCAGGGTCTTTTCTCGCCGCCAGCCCTACTCTCGGCGGAGAATAGCCCTGAGAACGAGGTTGCTGAAGCGCGCACATGAGCCCGCGAACAAGCTACTCAGCTTGTTCGCAGGCACATCTTTTTCAAGCTCTCACCGGCTGAAAGCAATCATTCGAATAAAAAACAATTAGTCCTCACACAAGTTCTAAAGTGACTTCCTATTGCAGACCCTTGAGCAGGATTCTTTTTAGCATTAAATAACCGAGAGGATTGCTAATTTCCCTCCCAAACATGATTGCATCGTAGTCTGAAAGAAGTGTGCCCCACATATATTGGTGTTTTTGCCCGGGCTATTTGAAGAGATTTGCACACGGATTAGGTTTAAAAAAAACAACTCTAATGACTTATTAAACACTTCCTACCTTTGCATTTCCATTTCATGTGGCAGCATTTTCCCTTCTGGTGCTTGACTATTAAGCGTGGTTTTGCGCAGTCATCTGGTTTGGGAGGGATATTGGGACACTTTGTCACTGTGGTGATCCCATCTTTGCACCTCACCACACCCCCACACAGTTCTCCACTCCAATTCTCATTATTTCGCAGCGAGAGATTTCCGTATTGGCAGTGAAACTCTGTGATAAAGGGGTAACATAAAGGTGAAACCTCTGACGAGACAAGGCTAATAATCCGTTGCTGTGCTATTGGAACTGAACCAATTTCCATTTTAAAGTGGCTCCCTTGAGCAGTTGCGAATACCCTCACCACAGAGCACGAGTTACAAAAGAAAAGCTAGTTAATTTCTCTTAAAGTTTTCCTTGTAGAGATTTACCAGTATGGGTACCGAGATAATAACGCTTATTTTTTGGGTGTGAATTTTTGGATTATGTTCGTTACCATGGTAACATCACATCTAACGACAGGCAGGCATATTCCTATTTTGGCCTAAATTCCTTAATCTTTATCCTTTCTTCGGTGAAGTTTTTTTATTCTTTGCCAAACTATGGAAATGATATTGCCTGAGATTTTGATGTGATAAAAAGTCAAGGTCGTTCAGACGGTTCTGCCAATATTCTGTAATTTGTCATTTTTCTAAATATATCCGATTACCTCTGACAGATTTTAACAAATATAGGGTATTTGATAGAAACTGTACCTGGTTAAAACTGAGCCTCCTTAAAAATTAATCGAATCTAAGAGACTTGGACTTCGATGATGCTATGACCATAAATGGCGTGTAAACCCGGGCCTTTAAAGCAACTTTGAATGTTGCTATCTTCTTCCGCTCTTTAAAAAAAACCCCATTATTTTTGGAATAAATTAAGGGCACGTTTCAAAGAGGACTTTACCTTGATTTCGTTGTATATCTCCTCTCTTTTGTCCCTTATTAAGGAACCCAAGTTGTGAAAATACAAAATGAGGATGAGGCACTTGCACGGCTTCGCAAAGTTCCTTACTGAAACACGCCACTCCATAGCAACGCCCGTCAATTAATAGTGCGACGTCGCACGTTCGTTTGCTGCAGCACCTTTGGAGGCAGGCGTGTATGTTCGCAGTCTCTCCCAGAGAGGAAAAACGTCCAGCTCGAGTTCCACCTCTTAGCGAATGTCCAGCCAAAATGCTGTCTGATTGACAAGTTGGGTGAACAGCTTCACAAACAAAAGCAAAATTGAGAAATCAAAGGGTTTAATTTACTGTCAAGACACAAGGAAAAGTAACAGTGGCGGATCTAGGAATATTTTATAGGGGGTGAATGGAAAGAATCTGAGTATATACTCTGTCAAAAGTTCAAAACGTTTAGGCTGGCATCTTGATTTTATGTTTTGCATTAATAAAAAGTTCACGTCAGGTAAACAGTATCTGTTCCGGCAAAAATAAAAATACAGTAAAAAGCAGATAAATGGAAACACTCTGTTACAAATGTAGTTCGAGGAAATCAGATACTTGGGTGGTACCTTTAACATATCCTATGCGAAAAGAGAGGCCGTCCAGATTTGAATGACAACAAAAAAATGCAATTGACTTTTTAAAGAAAAGGAGCCAAAATGGGGTTGGCTAGCCACCCGATTCACCCCAAAATCAAATAAAAATTAGTATAAAAATCAAATTATTTGATTTTGGACAAAACGCAAGTGACGGGTATACCACTTGATTAGCTATTAATATCAAGGATGACAAATTACGTTCATAAGACGCGGGTTTTTTCAAACCTGGACGCCATTTTGGCACTGTAGGAAAAAGTTGCCATTGCAACATTGTAATTTCACATGTGAAAGTATAAATTAACGCTGAAATTTGTCACTCATGTTATTAAAGTAATAACTACGAGCAATTGCAATAGATACAGACGGCGTGATGAAACAATCCGAAACTTGCTGAATTCGTGGCGATTCGAGCGCAATTTAGTCGCGGTTGGTTTCGAGTTTTGTTTGCATTTCGCAACGAAAAGGGTGGCGAGAGATTTATACGCTTTTTGCTGAGCGTACCGATACAAAAGCAATTTAATTATGCTATTTTTCATGCACTGGATTTAAAACTTTTTTGTGAGTACCATACCTGGACTGACCGGCTTCTTGTGAGCAACTTTCGCCTGGCCTACCACATGTGCTTGAGTGAAGAGTTTCTTTCTCGCCACCATGTGAGGAGATAGTTTTGGTGTTCTTGTGGGGTCTTTCTTCGCAGTTGTTTTTTGCGGTTGAGTATTTTGAGCTTTGAGTTTATGTTTCGCGTGGTCTTTTCTCCTGCCCTTGCCCTTAGCTTTATCAATTTTCATATTATTTCGCGAGGAATCCTGGAGTTGTGATGCTTTTGACTCACCCGTTCCAATTTTTTCATTGCTTTTATTAGTAGTGCCTTTTTTATTTGCGCTAGCGACCACATCACTCTTCTGATCATTTACTTTCAAGAGTAGTGTTTCATTTTCTTTCACTCCTTCTTTTTCAGACAGGTTAACGCTTTCCTCCGCATTTCTCTCAAAACTTACGTTGCCAGAGGAGCCAGCGTTTTGCCCAGAGGTTTCTTCGTAGTCGGCGTCTTTCTGTGACAAGTCTTCTTTCTCCTTTTCAGGTTGTCTTGATCCTTTGACAACCAGTTTTATCAAGTTTTTGGAATGTTTATTTAAAGTGTCTGAAGGTGAATCCAATCTGGTGTCGTCGCCTTTCTTTTGGTTTCCTTTCTGCTTATCTCCTTTCTCCACCTCGTTGACATTCGTGACATTGTTCGCAGTTTCATCATCTTCGTCGTCTTCGTTTTCTTTCCTCTCAGAAACATGCTGGCTGTTAAGATGAAAACCTATTAACATGTAGGATACTTCCTCATCCCACACATATGCCCAGGATCGCAGATGGCGATATATACTACGGAGCTTGTATGGCTCAGGTGGTGGATAAACGCTGGAGCAGCACGCTCTTTAAGTTGTTAAGGACGGTGCCTACTATTGTTATTGCACATACGTTCTGCGCATCTCGAGACACTCGAATTTCCTATGGGTGGTACTTGCTAATACAGGGATATTTTTGCGCGGTTTAAAACTATCCGGAGAAAATAAATCTTAGTAAGTACTCTTGGTATCCAAACAGGAAAATTGGGGGTAACCATGCTTTTTTGAGAGATAATTAAGCTCCAATTTGAGAAAGAACGCCACTGATACATTGCTTTGTATTTTAAAGCTTTTTACAAATACTTATTCTTAAATTATCTTTGAAAAATGTGGGGTTACCCCCAATTTTCTTTTTGGGTTTCAATAACACTTGTTAAGATATACATTTCCTGCATAATCATAAACCGGGGAAAAAATACCTTTGAATTAGTACGCACCGTCGATTACACTTAACTAGAAGTTGCTAATTGCGACCTTCAGAGTCAAGTCAAGTGCTGCGAGGGTACGCGCGAAAAGAAAGGAATGAAAGTAATTCTAAACTTGCGACTATGAATGAATGAATGAATGAAGAAAGCTCAGTAAGAATAGCAAGGGAAGTGTACAAACTATTCTACTTGGAAAACAGTCTCATCTGTAATTTCGTTTGACAGCCCTACAAAACAGTCAAAACTGAACAGTCTCTTACTTTTTTTCTCGATGTTTTCCTAAGTTTAAGTACATCAGAGTCATATCACCCGTTATATGTCAATTAAAATTATTTACAAGTTCAAGTTCTATCTATAAAATGTGACGTTTTTACTATATTTAATAACCTGCTTTATGTTTTGGTCGAGTGAGAGATTGAATCAATGACCTCCACTTCAGCGGGCTGTAGTGTCTTATCTGAGGATTCCAATGCAGAGAAAGTGACAAACTACCAAACAACAGCTGAGGCATGGAACCTCAACTCTCCTCGATAGTGACCAGGTGATCTGGTGACGTAACTCGGAGGACTGGGGAGAAAAATTTTAACGCCGTATCCTCCCCTGGGAGGGGCTGGGACCTACGTCATAATTCTTAAATTCCTTCTACCAGAACCCTATCCATCCACCGATGTCAACTTACCAAGGCAACTTAATGTAGTGGTAGCAAACCCCGAGCTTAAATAGCACAATCTCATGGTACCCAGAAATTCATTACCCACGCCGTATTTGCATTTCATTTACCTAGACCAAGGTACGGTAAGGGTTACCTTGCAAATGAGGTTTCTTGACTTTTGACCTCCGCATCTCCACTTCCGCTTCCACTAATACTTCCGCTATCTTCCTTTTCATTACTTCCTGTCTCTTCATTGGCAGACTGAGGTTGTTGCGCATGCTCCAAGGCCTGCTCACTTCTCCGATGAATCTCGTCCTTTTTATGATCTCGCGACAATAAGCCAGAGCCTTTGTTGCTCTGCTGTATAATATCACTGTCATCTTCATCGTTATCATCTTCCTCAAAGAATCCTTCATCACTGAAAGAGTCATCTTCATCATCATCGTCATCATAACCATCTTTTATCCCCAGGATATTATCAAGATCGCTACGAAATGTTTCCCTGGGGTCATCGTATGTGGATCTTTCTTCCCGATTCCTGCGCATGTCAACATCCGGTGCAATGTCAGCTGCAGAAAAAAAGACATATTGTGGTGATAATCTTCAAATTTAAAGAGTTTTTCGCAGTCTGTGATTGTGTATTGATCCTCGAACATCGAATGATCTTACAAATCATACGCGTTATGCAATAGAGGATTAGGTCATTGTGGTTCCGTTTTTTAGCATAATTTAGCAAGTATATTTGGAGGGGCACAAGCTAATCAGTTCTTATTTAATGCTATTGGTACGTATCCAAACGACAACAAAACTATTGACAAAATTTAAAACTACATATTTAGAGAATTCACACATAGAAAACGTTTTTACATTAAATACATAATATGTGTGAGGAAATGTCAAGCAACTAGATGAACCGTGAGCTGGGATTCCGAGCCAGTAGCAATGTTATAACGAATTGAACAATGTCCTTTCTTACTGTTAAGTTTACTCACCATTTGCATTCAGAACAGCAAACTGAGACAACAAAACCTTTAGGAAAAGTAAGCAAGGTTAAGTACGGCTTAAAGTGTGGTTTTGGATCATGTATGAAGAATCCAAGTTTTTACTATTTCACCAATCGCAGAAGACAATTTAATGAGCCAATCAAAACCTTAGGAAAATTACATGTAGCCGTCTCTAAGCGAGCGAAAAACTGTACGCGCCAATCACAGCTGTTTTTTTTCTTTGATTTCTTATTGGCTTAGTATGTAGCCTGCGAACGCAGACGTATTTCCGGCGGGGGAGAGAAACGACCGCCGGAAATACGTCTGCGTTCGCAGGCTACCTAGTATGTGGCACGATAATTTCGATTTCTTGCCAAACGCCAATCTCAGAGCATGATTGTGCAATTCAAAGTCCCTTTAAAAGTAAGTGATGGACAAAGCCAAAGTTCACTTCACTGTCAACAAAATGAAAAGATTTTGGTTTTCTTTTCTCATGAATAAACTATCTCAAAATGAATCAAACCACCAGTAAAAGAGCCGAAAAGAACACACAAATTGAACGCTTTTAAGTTTTGGAAGAAAGGTCTGATTTTGTGAGAGCCGCTCTCCGCTATGGACCTTGAATTCACGTGGAGGGAACTACTGGCACATTACGTTTGTGATAAACAGTAACGAACGCAAAAACAGACGATTGAAGAGCTGAACAATTAGTCGAATTATATTGCGCTAATTATACAAACTAATGAATGCACAATTTTTAATGAAAAAAAAATGGTGATGAGTGTTGTCATTGAGTTACAAGAATTGCCTTTGCAGCGCTCAATTGGTCGTAACCTACAAGCAAAATAGGGCGACCGCGGGAGGTTGGGAATGAGGCTTATTAAGCAAATTATAGAATTACCGCAAACTATTTGCGGGAATCAAATCGAGGATTTAAGATTTGGGAATCCGAGCCATTCTTCACGTGGCAAAGGAAGAAAAATGTGATGCCAGTTGGGATCGTAGCAATAAAAAGTTAGCAATAATTCGATCCTAGTTGATTTGGCCAATTGAAGATGCTTTTGCCACGCAAGGTCTTGAGTGTTGTTCCGCTCTCACCAAGGACCTAAGTTTATTGAATTCTTGCCAGTGACGGTCGGTTTTACAAGTGTGCCTGGGGTTAGTCATTGCATTATATGCGATCAATCATTGCATTTTAGAATTCTAATACCTCAGAAATATCTCAGGTTATTGCTCTATAAACCGCGTCCCTTTCGAAAGTACTGCCATCATTTAAAATGGAGCAAATTCGTTCATTGTCGCTGATCACTTACCGTAAAAAATAAGATGGTTCCGAGGTGCGATTCCAAATTTGTCATTTTTGCAACAACTTCTGGAACGAGCTATAAGTGAATAAATTGCATTTTCATCTGATAGAAAAATCACGATCTTATTTTGACTGACCTAAAAAATATTTCAAATAGAAAACATCAAGTCAGCAATTAAACGCGGAAAGACCGGGTTTCGATATCGGCGCAGGCGCGCCTTTGTTCAAATTGCCGTATTACAGGTTGATACCGGTACATGACAGGTCTCGTCAAGAAAATTGTTTGAGGAATTTTACGACAGAACGAAACAATGGAACAGCCGGGAAACAACTCGCAAGGAATTCACTATACATCCCTAATTAAAGCCTGGACAGTTACCTAATTTACCTTATTGGTGAAAACTGTCAGTCACCAATTAAGTTTGTTTCAAAGATATAGCCACAAGCTAAGAGATTTGTAAATATACACTATCATGTTTACAGTTTCTGGCACGATCACTTCCGGTGGGATGGCCTTAGCCTTCTCAATTCAGTTGATAGCAAAGCTTACTGAGTGCATCATTTCCCCCTAACGCAGCATTCAATCCTGAATTCATTGGTTATTTTTGCCATTTATACCCTTTCACGACGGTTTTCCGGAACTCACAGAGAATTTGGAGAGATGAAGCTAAGCGTTTTTCGTCAAATAAAACCATTAATATCCTTCCCCTTGGAGCGGTTTCGAATGTGTGTCATAAAACAAATACCACAGTAATTACTTCGACCAATCACAGCAGGTGCAAACAGCACAATTGACCAATCCAAATTCGTAGCAATGGCGTGTAACTTGCTCAAGGCGCGGGAAAAATCGCGCGTGCAAGTTGCGATTGGTTTTGGTTTTCCCTCTCATTGGTTGATAACTGGCACGAGGTTTGTAAACCAATCATTAAGTAGCCTACAGAGCAGGCGTTTTTCGGCAGGCGGAGGCTTGTTCAAGGTATAAAGTTCGTAATGAGCGACCATTTTGAAAGCACACAGCCGGTAGAGGATTGAGACGAGGGGGGGGGGGGGGGGGCGGGGGGGAAGGGGCGGAGAGGCCCACTACCATTTCCTACTGTCCTCCTCTCACTGAGTGCAATTTTTTTGACTGGCCTCAGGCTTCTGAAAGATGTCGGCCAATAGTTCTTACCAAAACGAAAAATCTATGTGGCTGAAAGATATGAGCACAAATCTCAAAGGGCGGTTACTGAGTTGGCAAAAAGCGAAACTTCAGCCTAACGATCGCTGCAAACGAGACGCTTGCAAGCACTCAATCCGGCCAAAAAAAACTTGTACCCAAGCGAAATGGCTTTTACGAATATATTGAGAGGCGTTCCAAAAGTGAAGGTAACTGGATATTACAGGTCCTCCAAGAAATTGTCGCGAGGATGACATGCTCAAATGATTTCATTTTCTTTTCTCCCTCTATTCATTCGTCATTGCCACGACTTGCAACACTTCCCTGCAGGAGGTAGTCGAAACATTGCTCATACTGCACAAACGTGAATCTCACAAAAAAAAAAAAGGAGTACAGGATTTATAAATGATACTAACGGACTCTTGCGGGAAAGACAGATGAACTGACAAACGGAGATGAATATTTACGTGACACTAACGAACAACAGCGGTCAATCAAGAGGCGAGGGGTATTTAACTCTTTTATTCCCAAGATAGAAACATTTATTCTCCTAACTAGTAACATAGGTTTCTTTGTTGGGTAGTCATGAGACTTTGGTGTTACATCAAGATCACACCTTTTAAGTCGATAATTAGCTTCATTCTCAATAGCTGTCTGACTGGCATTTCGTTGAAACTGAGAGGAGATTTTACATGCTGAACACTTCTAGGAGTCAATCGTACAGGCATTCGATTTTGACGGGGATCTATAATGGAAAGGGCAGAGCCAATAGCATCAAATACTGCATGATTCCAAGCAACCTCGTTCCCAGGGTCTCTCTTCTCTGCCTCCATTGCCGTCGACAATAGAGGCAGAGAAGAGTCACCAGCTCCTAACGTCAGTGGCTTCATAGCTCAGTTGGTTAGAGCGTCGCACCGGAATCGCGAGGTCACGGGTTCAAACCCAGTTGAAGTCCTGAATTTTTCAGGCTTCTCTACGCAATTGTATAAATTGCGTTCATAACTGCGAAGATCATAGCTTCACTTGAGTTGTCAACATATAGTGTTGTTCGCCGGACCAGTACCCACGTATTTCAAAACGTTTAGCATTCATTTATAATGTGATGGAAACCGTAATCATCCAGAAAACCAAGCTGATTGAGGACGAGATGAACGGGGAAGAACTGCTTCTCAAGAGAGATTCTGAGTAAAGGCGGCGAAATACGAGATACAAAAACCCTCAACTTGGTACGCAACATTGTTTCGTTGCAAGTTTGGGTCGATGTCTCCCGTTTTTCACCTTGCATGATCAACTTGTCGCGCAACAAAAACATTTGTTGCGGGTTGAAGAAAGTTGTTGCAAAAAGTAGAGCGCGGATCTACTCTGAGCAACAACTTTTTGGCTTTGTTGCTCGTTTTTTCATCAAGCTCACAACTTGTCGCGCAACAAATGTGCTCGTGTACTAGCAAATCAACCAATCAGCGCCCCGCATTTCTTCAACCCGCAACAAACGTTTTTGTTGCGGGTCAAGTTGATCACGCAAGGTGAAAAACGCGAAACATCGACCAAAACTTGCAACGAAACAATGTTGCGCGACAAGTTGGGGGATTTTGTATCTCGTCTTTCGCCGCCTTAACACTTGACGACAACAAAACGTTCACGTAACTTCAAGACATTATAAAGTCGAAATTCGGAATAACAACTGGAAATATGTAAGACAGTGAAACAATAGAAAAAGAATTGCACCGGTGGGTATAATTCCCAAAGGCCAAAGCGAGAAGTGACTATTAATTCTTTCATTTTCAAGCACCATTTTTTAACAGTTTTATTGGAAAACAATGGTCCCATCTATAATGATTAGGCATTTGGCCTCCAGTCCATTTACAATATTAAAATGACAATAAAAAAATATATATGCCTCTTGCTGTAAAATTATTTCCGGTTGATTTAAATCAACGGGAAAAAACGAGGACCCGAAATTTTACAGTACGGACGGAGAAAACGAGGTTAATAAGATGTTTATTATATCTCCTGTGGTAATCAGCCGCGCGAGAAAGGAAACTAGATGAAGTCAAGCGGAAAGTTCAACCGCCACAAAGATGGCCGATTCAAAATCCGAAAAACGAAAAAACTTCTTGGCTTTACAAGATTCAAACAGTTTTAGAATTTCATGTCACAGAAACGACACGAAAATCTTGCTAGAGAATGTTTTATTGAAATTTCAAATTTAGCGGCCCGTACTGTAAAATACGGCACACTAATTTAGGCAATCCCTGCGCGCGTACTATCTGAGAGATATAATTCTTTCAAGCTCAAGCAAAAGAGTGAAAACAGTTTTCTGTTGCCTTTTCACATATAATAGTTGCGGTTACACGGGGCACTTTTACCGCGGTAAATGTCCCTTTTACCACGGGGAGCTGCATTTAGTCCGGGGGTGGGGGGGGACTCCCAGGTGTAAATTTTGGATTTTGGTCTTACTTAGGGTGTTCTGGGAAAAACGCAATCATATGTGGTTGCGCGCGAAGAAATATGAAAGTACATATTCACACTTTTATATTTCTTCACGTTGGTGAAAGCATTAGATGATAATGTCTTTGCTATCATTAAAAGTCACTGTATTCTTTAACTTCCCTGTGTTACAA
>NC_090882.1:17854559-17862059 GCF_036669935.1 Montipora foliosa | reverse complement strand
TCCAGCATTTTAATCAGCTCGCCGGACATAGGCTATTAGTTCACGACTACCTGCGGTACCTTACATGTACATGGTCAAGGAACATCTCAGAAATAAAGTGAGGTGAAAACATTTTTTGCAGCTCTTATAAAAAATGGCTGACAAAAGCCGTTTTAGACCTGAATTGACCGTTTGTTACCACATGTTGCCATTTTGTGCCAAATAACATCAACATGGAAGAGTTGTTGATCCTGGAGTTTTTAAGAAGCAACTATTCTACTGGGGCTTTCTGGATATAAAATGATTACCGCGTATAACCAACTCAGCAATCAGTTTTATATCCAGCATGCCCTCGTAGTCAGAATAAAATTACAGCAAATGACAGCAGTTTTCCAACAAACCTGGAAGGAAGCAGTGTATCCATCAAATCTAAGAGCAGACATTAGCTCCTTGTTAAGAACAGTGTAAAGAAGAAGCAAAGGGATGCAGTTGATGCAGTTTGTATGCAGCACAGTCAACGTAGAAAGTCCTTTTTCTATGCCTGTTTTCTGAATGTATGTCAAATAGAATGACTGACACACCACACTTAGCAATGCAAAAACATATGCAGATGGTGAGAATTCGAGATCCCCAAAGCCTGTGGAAAAACAGTTTATTTAAAAGCATTATTTCACCTCAAACACACTTTTAAGTTAAAGTGAACTTGAGCATCCAGTCAAAGATATATATACCTTTGCTACCAAACTATGAAACAAAAAGAAGCCCCCATGTGTTTTCTACATTGTAGTCTTGTGGCCCTCAATTAAAATTAGCCTACATAGTTCAGATTTGTGAGCCAATATCTCCGGCATTACATGTAGCTCCTCGTCAGAGTAAAAAAGATCTACTTACCTGTAAAAGAAAGAAAATTAGTAGACCACTGCCATCTCGAGATGTAAAAAGAAATGACAATGATACGCTGAACCAACTATTGCATGCCATTTCAATCTTCCTAACCACTCCCCCTAGGCTATAACATGAGTATCAATTTTCTGGCCTAATTCACTACTGAAGGTAACAAGGAATGGCACAAAAATCTCAAACAAAATTGTTTTAATTTTCAACTAAGCAATCTTAGTATCCAGGGAATCAAAGAACATTTTTCATTCAATTAATATTCATTTGTACCCATCTGGTTTATTCATGTCCCAATGGCTCCACAAACAGCAAAGGTCTTCCATCTCCCATATAAACCACTCAGTAATCACTATTTTTTAATTCGCTCTGATGAAGGGCTAACATTCAAGCACACAAATCTTAAATTATTACTACCAGTGATTAATTTACAGTCCCCTTCTCAACTCGCATTTTAATCACATGAAACAGCCAACTTTGAGGTTATATTGAGCCCATACACTGTAGTCTAGTACACTAAAGTTGAAAATACAATTCCAACATTCTCCCTAAACTTTGATGGCAACTCATCCCTGATATTGGATATTGTAGCTGCCATTCAATGGACATTCAATGACTGCAAAATTTATACAAAGATAGGAAAGAACAATATAGTAAAACTGTTTGGCATTCCACAGAGAAAATCTATACATGTCACTTTTGGAAGGCAAAGCATTAAGCTTAGTAATATTCTCAACTCAAGGAATAATGAAAACTTACCTGCAATAATACAGCCAAGTACCACAAGAATAACAGAGGCAACAACAAGCACAGAAGGCTTTTTCTTTAACATGAGACACGCAAACAGCAAACTTGCTAAAGGAAGAAGTCTTCTCAAAACATTATACCTGTGAAGAAATGCACAGCATTTATTTACATGTACATGTCCCATTAACCCTTTCACGCCTAAACTGTCCTAAACCGGCCAGACTTAGTATTTTACTCTGACTAACGCCAGAGCATTTTAATCGTCAATGGGGAACTCCCAGGAGTCAACGGGGAACCCCACGGGGCTGAAAGGGTTAACAACAGCTAGAATCACTCAGAAACTGAAAGGGTTAACAACAGCTAGATTCACTCAGAAACTATGTCCCCATTAATTTAACCCTTTCACTCCCAAGAGTGCCACTTACAGATTTTACTCTGTCTAACGCCAGACGATTTTACTCGTCAATGGAGAACCCCACGGGGGTGAAAGGGTTAACCAAGAGTGAGGGCTACACTGGAAGAATATTGGCAGAGGTCAATGACAGTGTTATAGGACAAAGCACAGTAAGGTCCATCCATTCAAGATAGAAAGAGGGCTGATACATGTATTCTTCCTGTGAGGTTCCAAGCAAGTTTGGCTGATAAAAGACTCAAATATGCCACTGAAGAAGTCTTTGAATGTTCTCCCAAATTCTATGTAACATTAGACAGAAAATGTACCTAGGATAAGAGCTAGGAGCTGATTTTGACTAAGCTGCAAAACATGTGTAATGGAATATTCATTACAGACACTCATTCTGGAGCATTAGAACAAAACTAATTACGTCATTGTCTGCCATCCTAGTTTTTAATTTGAATGGACTCCAACATGGAAATGTATTAGACCAGTGATCAAGCAATTGGTTGATTTTACTTATAGTTGTTCAGACTACCTACATTGTGCAATAAAAACAATCATTATGATAACAAATGGCAATAATAAATTAATTGTTATTGCCACTTATGTTGATGTTCTTTAACAAAATTTGTTCTAAACCAGTAAAATACAGGTTCTTGTATAATAATTATTAATATGCCCCTCTACAAAATTAATAATAAACCATGGAGAGTTTGTATGATCAGATGGCCCACAAGAGTTGAATGCCTGGGTGACTGTGACATAACACAGCCTCACAATAAATTAATCAGCAACAAGTCAGCTTGAAACCATTTGGTGCAATGACATGCATAATACATTGTACAACAGCATGGTAATGGATTTCAGCCTGGTCGAACATCTTTCAAATATGCAGAATTAACGATTATTAGCAGTTCATACAAATCAGTCTTATCAATACGTGTATGCCAGCATGATCATTGCTAAACACACGCATTGAAATACATACATGGGTATTGACAAATTATCCAGAGCTCTCAGAGCTAACGTTGTATGAAGTCCAAAACATATAGAAGGAAAAAGGAACAACTTTCCCCTGTTGAAAAAAATAACGGCATTATCAATGTGTATCACAGAATAATCATTTTCAGGGGGGTACAATTTGCATGAATAAGGTAAATGTACCTATTATCACATTCCAGGAAAGCCCAAGGAAATATTGATTCATCACTGACAAAAAATTAAAGTGTAGTTAGCAGACAAGTCTGTAAAAAGAGGTGTTCACTAATCAGGGAAGGCGACAGTTGATTGTATCACACTATCAAAGGGGCACTGACACGGAAAAGCATGTTCCACGTTTTTTAATCCAAAGATGAAAAATTCAGTCTGAACATTTCAAGTTTGGTGAGGTGCAGGGAATGTAGAGGCCACTGTCTCAAGCGGAATTTTATACACTCCATGCACAAATATTAAATTACCGGTATTCATTCTCCTCAAGAAAGCAAAGCAGTGCAGTCGAAGTACCAATAGTCAGTAGTACCAAGAAACCGTGAATTCATGAGAAATACGCCAGTGGTGTAATCGAAGTGCAAGCCGTTTCACTGTTATAAACAATCTAGGAAAAGCAAAATATTCAAGGTCTTGAAATTTCTTTGTGTGAGAAATACTGCGTATGTCATCGCATGACAGTGCCCCCTTAAGTGAATGATAACTGATGATGATGATGATGATGATGATCCTTGAGTTAACCAAGAGACAAAAAAATTTAGCTTTTTCAGGCCTTACTCCAATGATCAAGGATCTTTTCTTTTCAAAGTTTACAGCTAAGTGGTTTCAGAAATCATGAAACAATGGGGAATAGGAATTCCTTATGGAGATCTAGAATAGGATGAGTATCCAGGAAAATCAAAAGTTTCATCAGCAGCATTTAAGGTGGCTGAACTCAGTTTTCCTCTGGACACCAGTATTCTTTAAAGGCCAGTGTGGATTTCAAAAAAAAAAAAACAAATACTCTATGGCGACTTTGGCAAGAACTTTTTTTCTCCTTCTCGTGATGGTCTTGGAAATGTGGTGTAAATTTGCTTCCATTTTGTAAATGTCATGGCACTTTAGAAGTGAAAATAAATGCTGTGCATTCGCTCAGACTTTTGACATCAACAAATGCTACAAAAAAACTGAGCGAATTTTGCATAAATGAAGAATAAGTATCCATTAGGCCTTGTTATTTATTAATCTAGATGCATTACCATGGTAAAAAGCTCATCAGTGTGGAAGGAGATTGCAGAATATTATTTTAGTAATGGATGGAACTTCAAGTTCATATGCTAATATGTCTGTTAAGGTGACTGGACACAGTTTTTAAGGGGCATTACTAAACCACGAAACGGCGAAACAAAACATCAAAACATTAGTAGGGCTAACGTCCACATGGTTCATATGGGGTACAAAACTAGCACTTCACATTACACTCTAATCAGTTAAGTCTGTTGAAATAAATAATGCTACACGGCTAACGTTTGTAAAAACGTAACCCTTCCTAATCAGCTTTTAGTTTAATTTAAAAGTTGATCCCCAGTAACTTGTTTACCTCTCTAATGTGTACTTAAGCATAGTAGAAAATCCTAGACGTCTTGCAGCCTCAAGGGTTATAGCCATTACAATCAATTGAGCCAACATGATCACATTGGGAAAATGGAAAGAGTATGCAGTAAGAACAGCCTGCAATAATAGATTAAGACACAACATTCAGTAATAAAAATAATGAGATTCTTATTGTAGTGAACACCGTAACCCATAGTTGTTGGCCTTGGTTTCATTGGTTTCTAAGGAAACATTTCATTGACACAATATACTGTATCTATGATACGTCATTAACTCACAAGCAATACTGAATGAGAGCAAAACTTTGAAGGCACCATTTAAAGAAAGAAAGAAACAAAGAAACAAAGAAGTGGTTTATTTGCATATTATTGCAGTTAACTGAATTAGCCACTATCAAAAATATCATCATACTCTTTTTTGTCCCTCCAAAATTTTGCATAAGCATTGTTTCCAGTTTCTCTTGGGACCATTGTTAAGTCCCAACAGAAAATAAAAACCATGCTTAATTTTGCAAAATGTTGGAGCGACAAACAAAAAGACTATTATGGTATTTTTGGTATTGGCTAATTACAATAATTTATGCTTACAACCATAGACATATAGCACTTACAACACCACACCTATATTTTGGAGGGTAGGTGTCGTAAAGGTAGCAAAGGAGGAGACAGCACTCTCCTCAGCAGCAAGGAGGTCACCATGGCAACCGAGCCACAGTCCACCTTCCAGGCACCCGTCAACACATCACTGAGAGAAACCAGTGTGTGGAGTATATATACTTACCCCAAAATATGGGAGGGAGGGAGGGAGGGTAAAGAAGCAAGCAAGCGAAAAGGCTTGCAACTCAAGCCAAAGCACATGGCAATGCCCCTGCAAACGTCCCTGGAACCCCCCCAAGTATCCCAGGCAACACCACTGCATTGGCTTGGTTTTAACTTTGCCTAAATTATATTTAGCCTCATAAAATAATTACAAACCACAGACTGGGTCAACTGGAAGAGGAAACTAAAATACATCATGAACATATCGATAATAATACTAATCATAATAATAGTAATAATAATAATGTTAATAAATCACAAAACAAGAATTCAGTATGGGAAGTATTTGCAGACAAGTCACAATAGAAAATAAATGATTTTTCAATATCTTTAGAACTTAAGTTATTTAGTGATTATCACTATTTAGAATTCCAAATTCCAATTCTTAACAATAAACGATTCACATAATTAAATTGTACACGTATGCGGAAAAAAACTACGAGTCTTTCGAAATTAAATTGGAGCTATGTCGACTATAGCATTTGCGTATTCTCCTTTTCTACCCCAACTGACCTTATTTACAAAAGACATTGATCCTGATACGAATCCATAGAAAAACGCCGCTAAAATTCCTGGACCAAACGCTCGTGAAAATTCTAGACCCTCCAAAGCGGCAGCTATGTCGTAAAACAACTTCCTGCGTTTTCCATTTTCCACCGAAGTCATCTCTAAACTGACGAAGAATTTTATGCATCAGTTTGTTAGTAGAGTGATTCTCTATATTCATGTAGTTGTGTTGCCATTGTGTTGATGATAAAAGTGAAAAGCCGGTGTAAATTGAACAGTATCACTCTGAGGAATATTAAATCAAACAAACCGCACTTTATAACAACGGAGACTGGCACGAGCTGTCAGTGAGCAACACAGAGGATCCCGCACCAACTCCTCCCATTAAAAATATGGCGACTCGAAAGCAACATGGTTTCGATGTAAGGTTAGATGAAACTGTCGAAGATATTCCCTTATCACCTTGCTAGGACTCGTATTTCTTTGTATATGCAAATTCATCACTGAATATACTCTTGACTCCATTGACTCCTTGACTTATGTTGACTCCTTGAATCTTCCTTCACAATCTGTAACCCTAGCAACCAAAATTCACGTAAAGAATTTTACCACTATTCAACCCACATATGCACGTGGATTATGTTGCTGTCACTAGGGGATTCAAATCTTTATGCGAAGAGGAGTATTTGGACCCGATTCAAGATTATGGTCGATTCGTTCCTCCTGATAATTTTTGGGTAAACGAAACTCATCAGCTCCCTCCCCGTTGCCGTCGTCCTCCTACCAATGTCACGAGCGTTTCAGGTGGGCAACTTAATGACGACGATCACTGCTTTCATCTGTCAGAGCTAACTTTGAAAAAATATGCCTGCGCATTGAAGCGCACGGCGCGCGCTGTGGCGGGAAATTCAATTAAAGAAAATAAAGCCCTTCAAATGTTTTTCTACATGTAATGCCAATGGCTTCCCAAAAAAAATGTTACGTCTGTTGTTGCAAATCGTCGTCGCGCTGGTATAGCGTTGTTAAGAATATTGTGGAAGACGTGAAAAAATGTTTTAATGTGGAAACATCGTGCGACGATGCGTGTTTGTGTGCCTCTTGT
Source organism: Montipora foliosa (assembly GCF_036669935.1). NCBI lineage: Eukaryota > Metazoa > Cnidaria > Anthozoa > Scleractinia > Acroporidae > Montipora > Montipora foliosa. The sequence goes on along the minus strand of NC_090882.1, from coordinate 17,855,035 downwards.
CGGAGAAATTTGACCAGATGGCAACGAAGTTGCGACGAAGAGAAAGAAAAATATTTTGTAAAAGCCCAATCTCGAGGAAAGGCATTTGTCAACAAAACAACCCTAGCTCAACAGGACCGGAGGCTTGCCGTAACAAATATCACCGAAACAAAAACAGCCCCAAAATCGTTTCTGCTGTGTTTACCGGAGGTCGTGCTGTTGGATATTTTTAGATATGTTGGCATCGTAGATATTTGTAACTTGAGACTGACTTGCCAGTATGTAAACATAATTTGCGCGTCCAACTATTTGTGGAAATTTCTGTTAGAACGTGACTTTCGGGAAGCAATTCTACTTTTAGACGATAAGTTGTTATCAGCGTCTTCAGTAGCGTACAGATTTTTGTACTCGGCTACGCTCTCGTCGAAAAATAAGGAAATGAGCCACCGCAAGCAAATACGTGAACTGGAACGTCAGTTTCGCGAAAGCGAGAGCAA
>NC_090882.1:17809559-17849559 GCF_036669935.1 Montipora foliosa | reverse complement strand
GTGGCTTCAAAGCAACTCCACTCTGACAAATTTCAGGAAACCTAAACACAGAAACAGATCAGATGCAATTGTAATTACAACAGAAGAATAGTTTCTATGTTAAAAATCAAAAAGTTGCCAAGCTTGCATAGCTTAGACTTTAAGTCTTAATTCATAGTTGAGGAGAGCTGTATCATACATACATACTTAATTGACCGCTCCCCATAAGGGCTTTTCAGGACCAATGAAACACAACGAAACGACAGAACAGAATAACAACAACAACTGTTAAGAATCCCAACTGACCGGAGGCAAACCAGTTGGCTATTTACAAGTGCAGCTGGGAAGTTGCACCAGGGACTACCAGGATCAAATTCAACAAATGGTCAGAGCGGGTCTTGAACCCCGGATCTCTGGATCTCAAGGCAAGCGCCCTAACCACTGGGCCACACTGTCTCCCATACATGTAAATAAACAAGTGCAATGTAAGTCACACAATACAATAACATGAAATGGCACAAACACAAGAATACAAAACAATACTATTTACAAATACTACATTGGTTCTATAACATAATTTTCTCAAAACCTTTTACCAAGGATTACTCTTCAAATTAGTAAATCATGCATCATATACAAGAAGCCTAGTTTAGTCTGCTCCATAAAATAAGTTCCATCCACATCATTCAGTGCTTTCACAAAATTCACATCAAGATGTGACCATTATGGATTTGTGTAATTTTTGTAGGTCATAAATGTTAACACATCTTGTAACAGAAAACTGCAGTAGTATAGAAAACAAATTTCCCTTACACCTTGTAGGGCCTAGGGGTATAGTATCACACAATCAAACCCATTGCTCTTATTTAGAGAAATTGCCACTAACTGGTTTGGCACCTAAGTTAACATTAAACATTTACATGTAAGGCATTCTTATTTTGATAGCCATTAAGTAACGTACGGAAATAAGAAAATGTAGTTGTCTGCACAGGACCATAGTAGCACCCTAGAGTATAATGTTATGCAGTGCTTCTTCATTGGTATTATAATTATGTAAATATTGTAAATGATAAATATACAATATATGCATTTTTAACTAATTACCACAGAATACCACAGTATTGTTTAACCTTATTGTAGGATGTTTACATTACGTGTACAGCTATGAAGCTCTATGAACCTAGTGTCCTTGTTTACTGCAGTTGTTACTGCTATTTTAAAATTATATTAATATCAGCATTAAATAAGAGATACAAACTATAGACAATTAAATGAAATTGTTAGTTGAAATAAGCATGTAAATTGTTCTATATTGTCATCTTATTAAAACCTGAAGGCAGTTGTATCATGGCGCAAAAGACTGTTTTTAATATGGAAAAATTAGGTGTCATGCAAATGTGTATAAAAAGATCTCATTGGAGGCTTTATAGCACATTTTTGTCTGGGAATAAAATTGCACTTTTTATTTTGATCAACATTGTACAAGTAATCTTAACAAGTTGAACAAATCCCAGTGAAGTACCGATAACATTCCCTTGAGTGAGGAAAGTAATTTGCAATTACTTAAGTTTTTCATTCCTTTGCTTGTAGTGCAACATGCCTTGGTGCAGCCACCCAACAAACTTTTTTACAAGTTTAATAGCCAACCAGAGAGCCTTTCCAATGTTAAAAACACCACCACGAAACTGTTAATCTTATTTGTAAACAAAGTTATGGTGTTTGCGGCAAGATACAGAGCCAACAAACTGGTGAAAAAGTTTGTTGGGTAGTTACACTAAGTGCGTCGAGCTATAAAGATTGGCATAAAAATACTTGCACCACTTTCTCAACAAATCAGATATAAAACCAAAACCAAGTTTTTCAGAGTTTTGTACTGGCTATGGGTAATTGCTTTAACTTATGAATGGTTGTATGGCTTGTAAGGGGCCAATTATTTTGGGAGAGAACACAATAACCCACAGTTACAGCTGTGTGGATCAGTTGTTTACAAATTTATTGTCATTTGACAAATAAAATTTCATAAATTTATTTTCTTTTTTTTGGTTAATTTCTTTATCCTTTCTCTTTCCAGTCTTTCCTTTAACTCTTCCCTTCTTCTCAATTCTTCTTCCTCTTGTTTTCGTTTTTCCTCTGGGCTTCTGAAATGTATTAATTTTTGAAGACCAAAAATTCCTTAAGTGTTTCCTTTTCTAATGATAAAATCAAATCTGGAAAACTGAATTGGCGAAAGCAAGGTACATGTACCTTTTCTCCTCCTCGTTTTCTTCTGGCCAAACAACACCTCTCGGTTTTGAAAATTTCGGACGACGAACTTTGCTTCTTCAAACATAGAAAAACGAATATATTTAGCTAGCAACTGAAGCCAATTGCCTTGAAAATAACATTTATTAAAAGCAAAACAAAACAAAACCCGACAATTAAATGCACTACCTTTGTTTTGGCATTCCGCAAGTTAATTAAGAAACAAAACAAGTCGTAACCATTGAGCCGGAAAATTTAAAACACGGAGGGGAAAATTCCCGCGCTTTTTGAGGACGCGACCGGTCGACACAGCATCAAATAAAGAGCGGGAAATTTGTGGTCAAAAAAATGTCTGACAAAAGGAGAACACTTGATCGAAATATTCGCAAATGACAGCTCGAGAATCTGTTGATCAATTTAACTTACAGTGAAGTTCGACACATTTAAATATGACAGTGTAGAATGAACAATCTACCCCTAGCCCTTGACGTTGTCCTGTCAAGAATTTAATATCGTAAATAGAGTACCATGACCTTTGAGTTAACCGTTTAATGCTCATAGGTCCGTTGTTAAATAATCGTCATAATATTTCATCAATGAAACAAATAAACAACACAAAAAAATAAAAACTAACCTGAGGCAACTGTCAAAGTTCTCCGCTAGGTTGGTGGAAAGCGCCAACAGTCAGTACCGCCGTATCTAGTGTGTTATACGAAACCATAACGCGATAAAACCTCGAAGTCGTCTTGCAAATACTGACAAAAAAATCCACTCTCATACAATCGAGATTGGTGCAAACTGAAACCAGGTGTGTAATCTTCTTTTGAGTGCATGGGCTAATGGACAGCATTCCTTGATGAGCGGAGCTAGGAGAATGAGAAACGAGTGTCGTTCTGGACGGATCCTTCCTGTCACCTTCCATAAAATCTACTTCTGAACCATTTCACTGGTGAAAAAGATCCAATATAAACATTTCCACTCGACAAACGCACTCTGTTGAAAACAATAAGACTTTTCAACGTAAAATTGGACTGAGGCAACCCTATCAATTTTGAGCGATTGCGAACAACACGTAGACAAAGACTGTCAGGCGCGAAATCATGCTTCGGTAAAACGTCGAGAAGAAACTGCTAACTATTAAAGTTTTCAATACAACAGGAAAAACAGAACTTACCAGTATATCGGGCTGTTTCCGACGATGACCTTTTCAGCACATTCGACACACATACCGTCGAAAGTTATAAGAAATAGCCAAAAAAATGCGGGGACGTAACCGCACAACGAAAAACTTTGCTCCCACGTGATGGAACGAAAAACACAATTACGACCAGCGGACTCATCTCAAAATCTACCGCTGCAACGTTATAGCGCGGGCTTTAAGTGGATCTGGCAGCCCAAGAATGAAACGCTCGTGATGTGGCCCGGGTTCGAGTCCCAGACTCGGCATCATTAGCCTCCAATTTTTTGTAAAAATTTCAGTTTTTGTTGAATTTGTTTTTCCCCAGTTAGGGTAAGAAGCAATTTCTTGCAATATGTGTAATTTTTGAAAATTTTCCTGCTTCGTCACCGGGTGCACAATTTTCTGCAATCTTTGCAAAATTTGTGTCAGCTTGTGTCAAAAAGTGTCAGCTTGAGAGGCTATGGCATCATATGTGGGTTGAGTTTGTTGGTTCTCTGCTATGCATCGAGAGGTTTTCCTCCGGGTGCCCCGGTTTTTTTCCTCTCCTCAAAAACCCAAAAAAAATTGATTTGATTTGCGTTGATTTGTTAATTTCAATTACAGTGTCCCAATTACTCCCAAGTTCACTATTTTAACCATCCCATAATGTAATACGTTTGGGGGGCATTTACATAAAAAAAGACAAGTTATTTACTCTTGGGACTGCAATATGCTTGAGTGAACTGAATGCCATTGTTTTAATGCAAATACACTAAAATAAAGTTCCTTTCCTTCCTTTTCTTTTAAGAGAAAAAGTTGCGAAAAGACCGATTGCATAAATAGCGGCCAAAAAAATATTTTTTTGTTTATGTGCTTAATTAGCCTCACTAGCCTCGCTCTCAAGCAACATTTCTTTTATATTTTGTCCATGCAAACGAGGCTAGTGAGGCTAATTAGCGCATAAACAAAAGAATATTTTTTTGGCCGCCATTTATGCATTCGGTCTATATTTTCCTTTAAAACAATAACCCATGGGCAGATTTTGAGAAGCCTCAAATTCATAAGAAACATGTCGGACGACATATTTTAACTCCTGGCCTGTTTACAGCTGCCCCCTCCCCTCAGGTCCTATCCCGACTTTTTTTTTCTGAGGGGAGAGGGCGGGTGCATACAGACCGATCATGTAGATCCCCACCCGTACCTCACCCATCAGGCTGAGCATAATATGTAACAAAACAGGCGGAAAAAGTAGAGTATCTGGGTTTTAGGTTTCTTTTAGGTTTTTCCTCTCATTGTTTGAAAAAGAGTCCAGAGATTTAATTTTCAAGTAGATCATAGACAGTAGCAATGGAGAACTACATGTAAGACACTGGCGTGGAAAATCACTCCATGATTCCAGTAATAATTAATGTTTTGATCAAAGTCAACCTTCTTTTGTTGCTACATCTATAAACTTCGTCGCTATGCCCAATATAACGTGTACGTAAAATATGACCGACTGGGAGGACCCACCCTTCCCCCAAACTCCATTCCAGTTTCTCCGAGAGTCTCTCTCTCGGCCAGGGTGGTTTTGGTGGATGGAATCTAATGCCGACCTTTCTCCGAAGGTAAGCATTTCCCAGAAACCTCTTGATCTTTGTTAGCGTTCATGTTAGGCCCATAGGATGTTCCATACATAACTTTTGAGCTTTATATATACCGTACAAAGTGTCTCTTTACACCATCCTTCTACCAGCGTTTACCTACGTTAATCCCCTTTACTCTCATCTACCCTAAGTTACCCTCGTTTTGCCACAGCAACCGTCATGTACGTTTACTTAGCCTCGATCTACCACGTTAACCCTCATCTACCCTAAGTTAACCACGTTTACCCCCATCTACCCTAAGTTGGCCGCTTTAGTATCTCGCTGACCTTGGTCTAGTACCCCAAGTTAACTGCGTTCTACCACACGTCCTCGTTGACCCTCGTCTACCCCAAGTTATAATACGAGTTTTATTTATTTAATTCAATGAAAGGGAAGGATACCAGAGCTTATCCCTATCGAGGATATCCGCCCGAAGCCGGCTGTAAAATGCAATCGCACGGGCCGAAATCCCGGGATGACTCGTTTGGTACGACGCTCCAGCCCCATGTCTGGAGGTACTGCGTTTTTTTCTCTTGTTCAAACATTCCGTCAGCGCATGCGTTAGTGTTCTGGCTCTCCGTTACCAAGCCTACCAAAAAACTTAACATGCTGGTTTTAACCAGCAATTGACATTTCAGTTGATTCTACAGGGATAAGCGCAATGTAAGAACAGTGCCTGTCTGGTCGTCTCGAGACAGAGATAACAGCTGGTTTCATGCAGACTGGGACGCGTAAAATTCTCTGTTGTAAACTTCGCGGTTCACGAGTGAACTTGTCTATCTGGCCTTTCTGTGGACGAATTCCAAGACCTACCGATACAATTTGGGCAAGTTTTCAAAGATAAAAATTTCAATCGATGCGGTATTTTGCTGGTAGGACTGGGTGGCCCGACACTTATGAAAAAAACTAAGAAATGAGAATCGGGAGTCTTCCCTTGTCATGCCTTGCCTTGCCTTGCCTTGAGTCATCCCTCAGTAGAAGGTGAAACATTTACGAAGTTCTTGGACCACGAAGAACGGTCTAACCCTAACCTTGTCATGAAATGGAAGAATTACCCAGAATTCTTTTTGGGCATGAGCGAGGCAGAAGCACGAGACTGGCCCTTATCGAATGGCTGAAGTGCGGCCAGAGGAAAAGATTTCTAGCCAGATCTACTCAGGAGTAGGCCTGGTGTGTGCTGTTAACATAGAAATTTCGCCACAAAAGTTGTGCTTTCATTTCCCTGTAATCCTCCTGTCAAAGAAACGGTATAATAATGTAAATAAGAGAATAACTAGATTTCTATTTGCAGATTACCTGTCCTCTTACTACTAAATTCAAACTCTCCATCTCTATGCAATAAGCGCGCTCAAAATTTCCTCATATTACCTTATAAAAAAATGTGGTTGTTTTACAAAAAAGGGTTTGACTTCTTATATGAAAAATACATTACATTCTGTCCCTCAATAAACCTAGAACAACCAGTTATGGTCATTGTTCTTTTTTCTTACGTATCAACTAAGTTGCGGAATGCACTACCTGATTTTAGTATATACTAAAACAGTGGATAGCGATGAACTCCCGCGCTGATTGGCTACTCAAATTCCTGATATCCTTTGTTTTCAACCTCGTTTTTTTTATTTCTCGTGCTTTGATTGGTTCACTCAATCTTGGTTATCAGCTCATATACCTTAGTTTTACCTTATATGGCATTTTGGTGAAGGTGAATAGTTGTTTAAAGGCTATACCCCAGATAACCGTTTGTGTCCTATTGCATGCCTATCTGAATACGTTAAACGGACTAGCACCATTAGAAAAGAGTGTCACCAGCTTCTTTTGAGTTTCCAAAAATCTCACAAACCTGTTTCAACTAGGGCATGTAGTTCCCGGTGTTGTGGTCTGTCTTCTGTGGTGTATCATGGTTGGGAGGGTAAATGCTCGGAGATATTAGCTACACTAAGCTACTCTAAAAATCCGAGGGTAAATAAAGATATATGATATGATATATGATATGATACTATCTCTAGATGGTTAAAGGAGGTACTGGCAATGTCAGGAATAGACACTACTGTCTACAACTGGACATAGCACAAGGTCAGCATCCACCTCTGCAGCTGAAAAGAATAAAGTACCTTTGTCTACTATCATGGAGAATGCGGGCTGGTCTAATGCAGAAACATTTAGGAAGTTTTATAGTAGACCAGTTACTCCGCCGAGGGAGAATTATGGACAACTTCTGTTGGAGAATCTCCAAATGTAGACCTTGTTGTTCAGGATTGTTATATTAGAGAAAGTTTTGTTGGTTTTTACGAGCTTGGGCCCATTATTATATATATGGGGCAATAAACCTGTTTGAATTTATTATTATTTGCTCGTGATTACATAGCTTTAAAGTCTCGCGTGACTCACTAGTGAGTGAGACTGGTATCGAAATAGAATTTGGAAGTTAAACAAGACTTACCTGTAAGTTGAAGTTTGACTGTAATTCTATGAAGATAACAGTCACGAACTAGGGAGTCAAGTGCCCACCTCTTCGTACTAGTGAGTTTACTGGTTTTAAAATGGAATCCAGGGATGCCTTTTTTACAGCAGCTTTTCTTTTTAATTAATAAAAAGGGTATATGAGGGTTAACGTGGTTAACTTAGAGTGTATGAGGTTTAATGCGGTAGAACGGGGTTAACTTACAATAGATGAAGGTCAACGAGGTATAAAGGGGCCAACTTATGGTTAATGAGGGTAAACGTGGTTAACTTAGAGTAGTTGTGGTTTAAAAGAGAATCCAGGGCCCCATTTTGTACAGCGGCTTTTCGTTTTAATTAATAAAAGAGTAGATGAGGTTAAACGTGGTTAACTTTGAGTATACGAGGGTTAATGTGGTAGAACGAGGTTAACTCTGGGTAGATGAAGGTCAACGAGGTATAAAGTGGCGGCGTGTCTAAAACACAGGTGGATCAATCAGACTATTCAAAAACAAATGCGCTTCAGGAATTATTTGTATGGAAAATTCCGCCGATTCAAGTCGAGAGAAAATTGGAACAATTACCGTTTACAGCGAAACAAAGTCACAGCACTGAAAAGACAGGCTGTTAAAGATTTCTGCTTCGAAGCTGTGTCTGTTTCTTCTAGAGGCTCGAACAGGTTTATTCTGGAGAAAACTGAGACAGCTTTTACCAAATAACAAGCCCAGTGACAATTCAAGTCAAATTTGTTTGCTTGAAAACGGCGCAATTGCTCCTGTTCCCAGCGCGGTTCTGAACGAGTACTTCGCATCTCCTACTGTTGATGAGTCAGTCTTGACCTTGTCCGTTGATGACTTTTCCAGTCACATCAGCGTTGTTAATATAAACGCGATGGCTCCTAAGCTTAATTTTCATTTTCATCCAGTCAGCGAAGCCCATGTTTCTGATATTCTCTCTAATCTGAAAATAAGGAAATCAACTGGTCCTGACGGTATACCATCTAAGCTGCTTAAAATAGCTACCCCCGTCATTACTGCACCTCTGACAAAGCTTTTTAATCATTGTATTGGCGTGGGCGAGTGGCCTTATCAATAAAACAAACAAACTAAACGCAGACCTCGACTGGGTTTGCCCATAGGCAACCCAGTAATAAAAACTCAGTAACGTTACTCCTGTTTACAAGAAAGATGATGAGACATCCAAATCAAATTATCGTCCTGTTAGTGTCATATCAGTGATACCGAAGGTGTTTGAGAGAATTTAATATGATCAGCTATGTAGCGCATTCACTCAAATCTTTTCTGATAACATGTCTGGCTTCCTACGCGGACATTCATGCTGTTCTGCCTTACTTAAGCTAACTGATGATTGGCGCCATGCTCTTGACAAGAAAAAAGATGTGGGAGTGGTTGCTATTGACCTATCGAAGGCATTTGACTCGATTTGCCATAACTTGTTACTAGCGAAACTAAAAGCTTCTAGTGTTCAAGACTCTGCATTAAAAGTGATTCAGTCGTATCTCATTATTAGGCCGTCTTCAAAGGGTTAAATGAAATGGGAACGTGTCTGACTGGCTCCCCTTTCTTTGTGGAGTGCCGCAAGGGAGCCTTCGTGGCCCGCTTCTCTTCAATATTTTTGTGAATGATGTTAATTACTCAGCTGGGTTTTCCTCCCTACGTCTTTATGCCGATGACACGACCCAATATGTCTCTCACGAGTGTCCTGCTTTGCTAGAATCCATCTTGAATCAAGACATAAAGAAATTAACCATTTGGTTCTAAGCGAACTATCTTCAAGTTAACGCCACTAAGACTCAATCAATGACACTAGGTAGTTCTCAGTATACTTACAACTTCTTAATTGATGACTTGTCCATCGTAATTGAACCGACTCTCAAAATTTTAGGTGTAACATTGGACTGTGACTTCTCTTTTAAGCCCCATGTTACGATCATGCTGAAAAAAGCATACGCTATGATAGCTGCTCTACGTAGGATTAAGCGCTTAGTTTCATCAAATACTATCATCTCTCTGTACAAAGCCTATATGTTACCGCATATTGAATATTGTAGCCCGCTACTGCTAGGAATATCTAAATCTTTGAAGAATACCATCGAACGAGCCAACCACTATGCGATTAAGTCTTTACTTAACCTGGGTAACTCGGTTACCTATGATCTATGCTTAACTACGGCCGCTATGGGCACGCTTGAACAAAGACGCATCGTACAATCGCTCATTTTATTTTTAAGTGTTTTAGACTTAACGGCCCAAATTACATTTCTCAATTTTTTACACCTAGGATAACTAATTATAATTTACGAGGTAATGGCCTAAATGTTGTGCAGCCATCATATAACAGGCTCGTTGTGCACAACTCATTTCTGTATCAGATTGCCCACATTTGAATCACTTATCAGCCATAACAAAATCCTCGACCACTTTGGCTCAATTTCGTTCTCGTCTGAACGGTGTTGAATTTGCAGGGTGCCAGTGTATGAACTGTATACACTAGCTATTCTCTTATCTTAATATTTGCACTATTTCTTTTTAAACTATCTTTTAATACAGTTCTGGATTCTTCTAGATGTTTACTTTTTATGTGTAAATAGTAATTAGTTATTGTAAATAGTCGTGCGTTTTTAACATGAGCCATTGGCTCGGGAGATTTGGGCAACCTCTCCCTACGTTTGCGACTTTAAATAAAGTTACCTTACCTTACCTTACAGGTCACATTCCACACAGGTCAGTCGTTGCTGTTCATTGTTTTACCTTTTTGAAAGTGACTCAAAACCCTCAATTTGGCTAACCCTAGGCCTCAAAACCTGCAATTAACGAGTGACTTGTGGAATGTGACCTGTCTGACCTGTGTTTTAGACCTGCCGATAAAGCGGCCTACTTAGGGTACATGAAGGTAAAGGTGGTTAACTCAGAGTAGATGAGGGTCAACGAGGTATAAAGTGGCGTCACTTAGGGTAGATGAGGGTGTTCTCGTATAGGCTGGTCGACGGATACTCTAAAAGAGCTCTTGGTCCGGGGGTGTGGCATATATAATTATTGGTAATTATACGGAGTTGGCCATATGGACGACTATATGTTAGGCGACTATATGGCATAGTGGCACGAAGTATGTACCCTAACATGAGTGCTTTACCCAAAACAAAATGGCGCTTTTCGAATGTTGCTCGAAGCAGTTGGTGAAAGATACAGGAAGATCCACTCTTCGTCCTGTTGTCGATTTAAACTCTGCATCACGTTGCGATATTCTTTGTGTTGTGGTTAAAAAAAGGAGTCGCTGGTTTTGGAAATCGGTGAAATACGAAACAACACCCTTTACTCTGGACGAAATTTTGACGAAGGTAAGCTCGGATAAGGACTACTTAAACCGTAAACGTTAACCCCGTCTCACAAATATCTTCTTTGTTCATAAGTTCCCTATGGGACGTTAAAGAACCCACACACTATTTCGGGAAATTTAGGGGATGAAGTCCTGGTGTGTCTGGTGTTGTGTCTGGTGTTGTGGCTGTCCTGTTCCCTCTGCAGCAAAATTGACCGACCTGGCACACAGGTAGCCCAAGCTCGGTGTACCATTTATAGACATGTATGGGAAAATATACTTTGAGCTTATAAATGCTAAGGTAAGCTGTAAATGTAGAAGTAAACTTCACTTACCTCTACGTACAGTTGTCCTCGCCTTTTCTGTGTAATCGGAGGGCAAACTGTGTCCAACTTTTAATAGGGGTTTAGGGCTTACGAATTTTGCAATGTCGTTAGTTGTCATTTCCCCTCATGAGGGGAAAACAACTGTACTTAGAGGTGAGTGAAGTTTATTTCTACATTTACAGCTTATTTTAGCATTTATAAGCTCAAAGTTAATATCCCCATACAAAGTCTATAAATCGTACACCGAGCTTAGGCTGCCTGTGCTTGGCAGTGTTCTCCCGTCAGTCATATTCTGTTGCACTGCAGGATCTGATCCCCAATTTTGTGTTAGTTGCTACCTTTTCGAAGTTTAATTCTTTCAAAAGTGACTGTCTTATTATTAAATTTTTTTTTTATCTTGTGTAATTTATAATTATATCCTTGTTAACCTTTCAGCCAGTCAGCGATGCCAGCCAAATTGAGAATTCCGTTTTCATCCACAACTACAAGAATGAACCAAGATTTAATGTCAATGGCAAACTCGGCACTAAAATTGCAAAGGATTTTGGAATAGACATATCAGCAGTTGATTCATTCACAGTCAGCATGGATGTTGGAGCAGTGATAAAAAGAGAAGTTAAATGGAAGGACTTGAATGAATTGTTAAAAGACCAAATGTTGAATTTGGATCATGAGTTTGTGCAGTATATACTGGCCAAACCAAGGCGATGTATTTGTATTGTTTATCAAACTGTTGTGACTGAAAGTGACACAGATGTTGATTCTGATTCAGTTAGAAAAGGTAACTAATAACATTCGTAGTTTATCGAATTTCAAGGGTCATGTGACATACACTTGGCAACATTAATAATTTGATTCCTTGGAAATGAAAATTTTCACTCCATTCTCTCTCTATAATCGGGTGACAAGCAACATACTTTGTGCAAAGGGAAAAGTGGGCCTTACTTTGTAGTAGACAAGACTGCCATGAAGTCAGGAGCACCATTATGTTTTCAGTCACAGCTCCTCCACAGAGCCTATATACAAGTCTATGGCACATGGCACTGTGGAAACATGACTTGTCTTAGGAGGTATTTAAATGAGACCAGGACGAACTCAGACAGGCATGAGTTTGTATCGGCCTCCATACATTTCCTCTTATGCATTTGCATGAGACTGACCTGACAATGAACTCAGACTGGTCTGACTTTGTCTCGGTTGCTGGACGGAGATGAGAAATTCTCGTACCAGTTCAAGTTCGTACCGTTCTCATGGAAATAGCAACAAATCTCAGAATGGGTTGAGAAATTTCAAGCCAGTATGCTTTTGGGTCTGAGCCATATATTTAAGACAAAACATATCATTTCATTGGGAAACCAGGTACCAAGCACTTCATCCTGGTTTCTTGTAAACAGCTGCAAAAATTTTTCAAACCGGTATAAGTTCATACCGGTCTCAGTTCGTCCCGGTCTCATGTAAATAACACCTTAGAAAGAAACGTAATCCCATGTTTCTTTGTTGTTACCCCTTTCACAGTTGACAAATAAAATAGTCACTCTTAAGATGGAAAGGGTTAAGTACCCATTGAACTTTTAGCCTCCTTCCTTTCTCAAATTTTCTCTCAAAACTGGGTTCTACAAGCCTCAAGTTATGGATGCCATCACACATTGATACTTAACAATAATTATTCTACATGAGGGCGCCCTGGATATGAAGTGATAGACGATGATGATGACTTTAATAAGCCACAAGATAAAAAATACATATCCTATGTTACATAAACGAAAAGTATGAATGAATTTACAATAAGATACTGTAGCTACAAGTTAATTATGTAATTATAACAGGTTGTGTTCAAAAATGAGTCTATTTACAATTATTAATGTGTTCTTGAAACGTTCGGTGTTAATCTTTGGGCGGAGGCACTTGTTAGCCTTAGCTAATAGATATCCATGCCGAGTTGGTTGTAATCATTTTATATCCAGCAAGCCAGAGTAGAACAATTAATTATTGTTTTATTTAAAACTCCGGGATCAACAACTCTTCCATGTGTTGTCGACTAAAGTGTTGATTTCTGCCTCGATCAAGTCCAGTCCAAAATGGTTTTTGTCGGCCATTTTTTCTCAGAGCTGTAAAAATGTTTTCAGCTTGCTTTATTGCTGACGTGGTCCTTGGCAATATTAGGTACAGCAGGTATGTGAACTGATAGCCTTTGTCTGGCGAGCCAATGAAAATGCTGGAAATCTGAAATCCGTAGTTCAGTCTTTATTAAACAAAGATACATACAGTACATGTGTACACTGTGCTCCTCATATCATTCTAACAAGGAATATATAGTGTTCATGCTATCACTTTTTTAAAAACTAGAATGATACCAAACTGTTAGAAGTGCTATAAGGTTTACTAAATATGCATGGGTTACCATAAGTATGAATTACTTTTATGCAATAAGTACAAAGTGATTCCTCTTGTTTGATCATTGCACTGTTACAGTAACAATATTTACACTTTTGTTCAATTCAATATAGGTGATGCCAGTGTCACTGCCGGTAAACCCAAGCTCTCCATCAACTTGTCTGGCTCTGTGCAAGCAGAGCATCATCGGTCCTTTGAGCTTCCAAAAAACACTATTCTTGGCTTTGCTTGCTATGAGATGACTTTTGACTCTGCATTGGGAACTTTTGAGCTTGTGTTACCAGACTCCATTGATGGAGATGAATTGCATGTCACCAAAAAATGTATATTTGATGAACCAGATGGACAGAATGGTAAGTGGAATGTATAAAAAATAAATCTATCAATAATCAAGAATTAGATGAGAAAATTAAAGTTATCTATTCGTATTTTGTGTCTACTCTAGATAAAGCATTGGCTGCAGTATTTGGTGACCTTTTCAACTCTGCACATTTCTCCAGGATACTGAAAGTTTATAGAATGATCCTTGCTTATCCACAAGCTATTGCTCCTTTGAGAGACGTGGTCAGTAATTTGCCATTTTCATTGAGGTTCCTGGTTTTCTGTGAAAATATGTTAACAATCTTTTAAAGATCTTTAAAATCAACAGGATTTCTACAGAGAAAGGATAACTATATTTTTAGTAAAAATTGAAATTGGTCTTTTAAATCCTATTTTCTCAATTTGCATGCACATTCAACAGTTAATAGCTGTTGACTGATTGAAATTCATGAGTTACATACTTAAGTTTACGTTGTGACACTTACTGAATAACCAATTTTAGAGGAAAAACTCACGTTTGGCATACAGCCCTTCAATAATAATTTTGAGTACACCTTAATTCCAAACAGCTTGAGGGAGCCCTTTCCTGTTCTGAAGAGAAGGGTCTGTCAAAGCCACTTTTTCTTGCTGACTTCAAAACTGGTGTTGGTGAAGGATATGAGAGCTGCAAAGAGCTTTTGATCTTATTGGGTTTTGAGTTAGAAGAAGGAAAAGATACAATGACTTTCTCTGAGACAGCCAGTGTTGGTGTGTTACGTTGCTGCACAGGTTTAGCAGAGGCTCTCGTTGGTGAGTTTTTAGTTGCCTTGAATCCTTATTTTATTTTCGTGAAGGTAATTATTATTGCAATCACCTTTAGTTTGAAATAATTGTGGCAGGTTTGTGATCCTGTTCGTTTCATTAAAAAAAAAAACCAGCTTTCATTTCACTATGCAGTTCCGCATGTCCCCTAATCTCTAGCACACGCAAGTTCAACCAAATTTGCTGGTGATAAAAAGATGTTCAATTAATTATCTGGGACAGACAGAGAGATGGAATGACCAAAACAGGAGTTGAACCTGCAAGTTCAGAGATGCTTTACCAATGAGCTGGCGGATAAGTAAGGCCATTAAAGGGGCTCTGTCATGCAAAATGATGTAATTTCATGACACCAAAAAAGTAGAAGGAAACATTGCAATTATCACAATGACTTAAAACTGTTGAACAAAATAAAAGAAATACAGCAAAAGGGAAGAGAAGCACGGATGAACACAAATGGTCAAGATTGAAACAGATTGCATTTGGGTAATCTTGAAAAAAACCGGCCCAATGCTTTTCAAGTTAACAACTGCATTGCTAAGTGGAGGTTGGGGGCCTGAGACATCCTGGAGCTTCCACTATTGGCAGCCAGCTCCAAGATGGAAAGGACAACTCAGATTTTGTATAATGTCCCTGAGTCACCATGAAAGAAAAAATTAAATGTTATTTTCATTCGCAAAAATTTAATGAAACTTAAACAACTTGACTAAAATTAGATCAACATAAGTGTTTATACAATGTACTTTGAAACAAATTTCAGAGTTGTCTCCACAACAGTGCAAGGCAATCAAAGAAGTTTCTGTTCAATACAAGGAACCATTGTTGTATCTCGTAAGTGAAATACATGTAATATTGTTTGTGATTTTTAGCGCTTCTTTGACAAAAATTTCCCTTAGACTCTGAATGATGTGTCAGTGGCATCAAAATCACCTGATATTTATGACTCAAAAGAATTTATAGATTTAGCCAAGACTAAGAGCAGAGCTCCCAGGTTATTTACTCTTACAATAAGTTAACCTGGCTTGAGCCTGTGATCCAATGGAAACCCAGTACCTGGTCAGTGGTAAACTTAAAGAAAAAACGTAGGTACGTCATGTATGGGGAATTATTAAGTCCCCAATACATATTAATTATTTCATTACATACATATTATGAGCTCTAAACTCACGTGATACTGGTCACATTGGCATATATGGAGGTATGGACATACATATGGTGACCAAAGCCAAATTTTCTCGCACAGATGGGTTACCATATTTTCCTACCCATCAAGCTCTGCTAAAAAGATGAGATGCATTTTTCTGATGAAGACTCCCATTCAGGTTGTTGAAAACATCAGTTGATTTCAACCTTCAGATTTGATTGCAAGTACAAGCAAAAGTTCCCAAAATTTGGAGAGGTTTTGTCCCCAGAGCCCGCTTGTTCAAAAGCCGAAATCCCACATTAAAAATTGACCAAGGAGTTTATTTCTCTCCTCCCAAGTGCTGTTCAACTTAGGTATTTGGCAAAACTTTACATTAGAGGAAGTCAATCTTGAAAATAAATAATACAAAATAAGCCAATTAAAGAAACTTTCACCAAAAAGTTGAAAACATGAAACAAAAGTTTAACCTTATACTGGATTAAGTTAATCGGCTTTTGAACAACCGGGCCCATAATTCTAACTTGCAGTTAACTGCTTAATATTAACAGGTAATATTAGAGCGTTAACAACATTAGTGATTGTCTAAAGCAAACTTGATTTGAACAGTTCTTTGCATGACTTATTCTGTTGACCAAAGGTAGAGATACTGATGTCTTTAACAATGGTCCCTCAAGTTATACGATAATGATTCCATGGTTTCAAACCAGTTAATGGGGGTAGGGAGGGGAAGTAGAAGCCCAGGGGAATGATAGCAGAGGTGCTACAGGAGACTTGGCTTAGGGAAAGAGAGGAATTAGGAGTTGTACATGTAAGAGGCCAAGAAGCAGGAACAGAAAATTAATGCAAATCAAATTCAGTGTGATCTTTTGGGTAAGAGTGTCTCAGGTACCGTAGATGGAGAGAGTATCTGCATGGAATGGGGCTTGGTAGAGTGGAAAACAAACCCCATTTTGTCCTTGCTTAAGGACGGTGCCTACTATTGTTATTGCGAATACGTTCTGCGCATCTCGAGAGACTCGGATTTCCTATGGGTGGTGCTTATTAATACAGGGGATATTTTTGCGCGGTTCAAAACTACATGTATGCGGAGAAAGTATATCTTAGCAAGTGCTCTTGGTATCCAAGATGAAAATTGGGGCTAACCATGCATTTTTCAGAGATAATTAATTAAGCTTCAATTTGGAAAAGAACGCCATACATTGCTTTGTATTTGAAAGCTTTTTCTAAATATTGTTGATTGATTATCTTCAAAAAATGTGTGGTTACCCCCAATTTTCTTTTTGGATTTCAGTAGCACTTGTTAAGATCTGCTTTTCCCGCATATTCAGTAAACCGCGCAAAAATACCTTTGAATTAGTAGGCACCGTCCTTAACCGCCACCCAAATACACCACTTGAAAACTTCTTCCGTCTACTTATTGCTGTACCAACTTTTTTTAGCTTAAGAATACAATGTATGGAAAAGCAACATCATCTGAAGACAAGCTATTTGAGAGATTGTGGACACATTCATCAAACCCTGCCAAAGATTTTCTCCTGACTTTAGGGTTTGAATGCAGTGAAAAAGTGGTGCGCTCTAAATGGGATTTTGAACACAGCTCGATTGAGGATGTCTATGTCTCAGTGTTTGTTTTGTGTTCAGCATGAATAATATTATTATGGTAATTTGTCTTTGTCTAATTATTACAAAATAATGTACACAAGAAATAATTAATTCTCAAGGATAACAGTAAAGATAAATATTATTTTAATGTACAGGCCTAGGCTTACTGTATCTTTTTGGCAATGTAAATGAATTCAATTTTGATGGGAAATGAACATTATAATGTCTATGAACTAGAACACAAAAATCAGCCCAGAAATGTCCACTGTAAATTGTCCACCCCATTTATTTTATTTCATTGAATAACCCAGCATCAAAATGTTTGTCAAAAAATTAATGAAATTACTCTATTTTTGTTTGGTAGGCAAAGGATTTAGTCATTACTATTTTTTGAATTACTGGTATTGTTATTGCTTAGAATGAAGATGTCACAAAATTGCAAAGAACGTTGTTGAAAGTTTTTTTTACAACATGATAAATAATAATATTGCTTTTGGTTCAGACACTCATAATAAACATTTTCTGTGAAAACATTACTTATTGGAAATATTCTTTTGCCATTAATAAGTTTTTTAGTCGGAACCTAGTGAAAAATAATTGTGTTCCTGTTTAGAACTCTTAATTGATGTATCCATGGCAATTAAATTGCATCATGCAACTTGTGTCTCTGCAAGTTTTTGGGCATTAACTTCATCCATAATTCCTCTGAAAGACTCCACGCTGACCTGTTGGAAAATCAGAAAATCAGCAATATAACAATTATTATTGAAGGCTGAATGGTTTTGCATAGAGCAAGTGCAAGGTGAAATAAAATAGGACTCAGGGTTCCCTATGAGGTATTAGAGAGTTAACATGTAAGCATGCATGCGATATTTTTGACACACAGATGGTGACCGGAAAGGGACATTTCAAATGCCAGGACAGTAGTGTCTCCCAGATTATTAACCTAATCATCTCAAATGGAGGAAAAATACTTTCAATTAATAGCAAGGTTATGTGACAGGGCTTAGCGTTTATTGTGATTTTCTGAGAAGACTAGAAATTTTAGCAACAAGTTCCTCTCAGTTATAAGGTCCCTGAGTGTTGGTTCAGCAGTGGGGTTCTTTGTCCACTGTGCTAACCAGTAAACAGATAGATTGGCCAAAATTAAGACAGTCTTTCAACGACTAACTATGCTTTCAATGGGTCAGTAAAGCAAATTATTAAGGATGTATGTTTTTTACCAGCCCACTTGGGTGCCTAGTGCTAGCCTGTTCCCAGATCTTTTCAAACACATCACTTGTCATCTCAACTCCTATTCCATCAAAGATTCTTCTGATCTGGACAATGAGAAGAAGAAGAAGAAAAGTAAAGATGAAACAAACCTAGCTTTCATTGAAGGTAATGCCTTAACTTGCCTTATTTCAACATGATACTTACCTCATATTGGTCCCTTGGTTGAAAAAAGTCCTTTTCATGAACTCCGTGATTGCTGTAGATTGATGGGTTTATTAACCCATAGGCATCAGATTCATCACCGTAGTTCTGTGAAGTGTAAAATTATTGACAATGTGTAAGTTAACTTTGAACAGATTTGTTAAGTAGAACTTGGGTTAGTAGAGTCATTTACATTTACCACACTGGTTACACAAGTGATAGTATTGTTACTCCCCCTTGAATGGAAAGCTGACCATCTCCTGGTTGCTTCTGGTAGTATGTTGCTGTTATCCTGTACCCCAATTCCTCCTTGGAGTGACATGTATAGATTTTACTCTGTCATACACCAGACAAGTTACTCATCATCAGAGGTGGGGGGGGCAAATGGTTTAGGGATGAAAGGGTTATTATAGTAAGTACATGTAAGTAAGTAGGGAACTTCTATTAATACATGGCGATGTATTTCAAGCTGGTGGGGCCACACATACTGTAGGGAGTGAGAAGTGATTCAAGCAAGGACAACACTTTTAAGATAATAAACTTGCAGTGGTGTTGCATTTAGGATCACCAAAGAAAATAATCTTATTATTGTTAATCCTCCTAGTGGTCAGAGTGGTTTTCAACCAGGAGCAATGAAAGACAAGATTCTTGTCTCAAAACAACACAACGGTACAATACAATAACCCAAGGCGTCAGAGTTGTGAGCACATGACACCCCTTTCCTTATAGGCCTTAATTGAAGGGCTTGGGGCATAAGGGGCCATATCGATTATTTTTGGCCGTTTTCAATTTTGCTCAAAAGGGTAACATTTTAATAATTAATAATAATAAAGTATTCTCGTTTGGCTCATGATGTGGTCACTTGTGATGTAGATCGCGACGTTTTGACTGCATACTGCTAGTCTCCATCAGGCCATGAGGTTGACTGGTTACGCATCACCTTTTAAGCAGGATGCTCTGCTGTGAATGGTTGGTTTTCAGCAGCTGTGACTGGTGCATTTCGATCCTCGCTGTTTCGGTTTGTTGTTCCTTTCGCTTTCCACTGTCGTACCGCTGTCGTACTGCTGTTGTTGTGTTTCCTGATTGCTGGCATCCATGCTTCCGGAATTTCTATTTCACTATCCCTGTTGATGGTGTTAGGATGAAGTCTTATGTGAATCGCCTGTTTGACCCTGCGTGTGTACCAATGAGGATCACGATCAATAAACTTGACTTCGTTCCAAAGTAGGTTGCCTCCTGTGTTGTTAGCGTGTTCTGAAACGGTGGAGGTCTGGGTACAGGCAAGTCGGGACACTTCCAAAATTTCAGCTGATTTTGAGCAAAATCAAAAATTTGACTTGAGCTCCTTATACCCTGTGCCCTTGTTACAGCAGCAACTGTGTAAGGATGTAACATGGGTCTGGGTGTGGTGTAAATCTTGGGATGAATGGCTGTGTGTGACAGGATCAAAAGATTCACATGCACATCGACAATTACGGTAAACACCTTTACTTACCGTTGTGTCAGCTACTCGTCTTGTTGTTGGTGCTGGTAAATCAGATCTGATAGTTGGCACTCCATAGGCTCGCCATCCTATTAAAATATAATACAGTGATTATGAGCTAATTACATGAGGTGCAGGGATGGCGCAATGGTGAGAGCACTCCTCCCACCAATGTGGGCCGGGTTCGATTCCTAGACTTGGCATATCATTTGTGTGGGTTGAGTTTGTTGGTTGTTCTCTACTCTGCACCGAGAGGTTTTTCTCCGGGTACTCCGGTTTTCTTCTCTCCTCAAAAACCAACATTTGACTTGATTTGCATTAATTGCTAATTTCAGTTTACGGGGGCCCCCAATTAGTGCTCCAGCATTAGAAGGCTAGAGACTTAAATAAAGTTCCTTCCTTTCCTTTCCTTTTTTTAATGATTCGGGAAGGGTAAGCTCTCTACTATGTGGGAGGCGCGGTGGCCTCATGGTTAGTGCGCTCTACTCCGGATCAAGTGGTCCGGGTTCGGGGCCTGGCCGGGGACATCGCGTTGTGTTCTTGGGCAAGACACTTTACTCTCACGGTGCTTCTCTCCACCCAGGTGTATAAATGGGTACCGGCGTAATGCTGGGGGTAACCCTGCGATGGACTAGCATCCCATCCAGGGGGGAGCATAAATACTCCTAGTCGCTTCATGCTACGGAAACCGGAGATAAGCGCCGGCCTTAATGGGCCTTCAGGCTCGTAACAGAGACTTTTTTACCTTTAAGCTCTCTACTGTAGAGGGACAAGATTGATATGATGCATGGTGAAAGAAAGCTTTTAATTAGTTTTACAAATGTAATCCTCTTGGAACTGACCTGTTGTCCTTATTCCTCCTGCTACAGCATTAAATTGAGAGGATGAAGGGTTCCAGCCACCAACAGCCTTATCAATCTGTTTTTCAAGTCTTGTGGGTGACACGTCTCCTTCTGTCTGTTCCTGATACAGTACAACATGAAGTCTTAAAATTTTACGTAATACTGTCTTCATGGTTTAGAATCAGCAACATGTAAAACTGTTTGTAACAATGCAAGAGGCAAATCCATTTTAGCTACATATTAAACTCCTAGAATATTCATATTTTTTTGTGTTCTTGACAATTAGACAAACCAAGGAATTAGCATCAAGTGTGGAGAAGGAGACTTAAAACCTACTCACAAAAATGCTGTTTTTTAATTAATTAAGATATGCACACATTGTGAATTTAATAATAACAATAATAATTAATTATTATTATTATTATTATTATTATTATTATTATTAGAATTCCTTGTACCAGTAATTATTATTGTAAGCCTTGGGATTTTGCTGCCAAGGTTATGAGGCAGCCATTCTTATTGTGTTTATTTGAGATCCATGTGCAGATTTCTGATGTCTGTGTTGTGCCCATAGTTTCAAGGGCAGCATTTGTTGTGCACTGCATGTGATCCATTTCAAAATGCTACCTCTTGGCAGCATTCCACTTACTTATGGTAACTACTAGACAGTGTAGAAAGTAGATGGAATTAAAGATACTCTCATCCTCGGAGATAGATAGAATGTTTGTGGTGAAAGTTTACTACAAGGAAGGGAAGAGCCCTTGGGCACATACTCTTATCACCTCGAACATTCTATCGTCCCGACTATAGCTGCCCCTGGGTCTCCGAGGATGACATACTCTGGGCCTAGTTGTTTGAAAGCTGATTAACTTCATCCAGGACAAGCATAAGCTTTGGTTTCATTTTTTCAATTTTTGGGTGAAACTTTGTTTTGCATATTGTTGTTTTTCAAGATTGCCTTCCTCTAAGGTAAACTTTTGTCTGGGATCAGAGCTGAACAACATTTAGGAGTAGAGAAATAAACTCCTTTGTTAATTTTTAAACTGGGGTTAGCATTAAACAGCTTTTGAACAACCAGGCCGTGGGGGGCTGGACAATCTGTTAGCCAGCAAGTCATAAGTCTAAGCACCCGTTTCAAATGGCGCTGATAAACTGTTATTAAGTCTAAGCACCCATTTTAATTAAAACTGTTAGCTTTCAATAACTGTGTGATTCGCATGTTGACTCGCCATTTTGGCTCACATGACTGGCAGCCATGGCTCGCATGCCTTGCATACCTCGCTGGCTTGCACATTGTCCAAACTCAGGCCCTGGACAGTAAAATGAAAGGATTCAGAGTCCATATCTGCCAGCACACCATCACCCAACTGATGAGCTACAGGTATGCAAAAGCACCTTTGGTTTTTATATGAATATGTTTACCTGAGCTTCATCTCCTTTCTCTGCTTCCTTTGTCTTTGAACTTGGCACTCCACCTGATGGCATCTTGTCCTTCCAATTCAGGAAGTTTGCAAACTCTTGGTAATCTATCTGTCCATCACCGTCAATATCACAATAATCTAGCATGCATTCCAACAGCTCGGGTTCCACAGGGAGGTTAAATTGAATGCAGACTTCACGCAGCTCATTCAAGGAAATTTTCCCAGACTTGTCCTGTAAAAGTTCAAATTTTCAGTTAGATTCACTTTATTCAAAATGAAAACTCATTGTTATACCTGCAGACATTACAATACATTTGGAACTGCCTATCCATGAACGGAGCAAAGTATTTTATTCAATTTGCACCAGCTAAAAGTGAGTGATAATAGGCCTATACCCCGTTTTTACCGATAGGTATAGGCGCAGATTGCTTGCAAATTGCTAGTGGTGGCTAGGATATCATGTTACTTTGGGTTAGCGCTAACCAAATGTCATGCAGCCTGGCCAGTATTAAAAAAAATCATTCATGAGTAGATAACTTAGGTGGAAGTTTGCAAATGGTAATGATTGAATGCACTTGTACAAGAGAATCACTGAAATTTTTCATCAGTTGGGTGGGTTTATAAGATCGATGTGGTTTGATGCTACTTTAGTTTGAAGACATTTATTATGGATTGCAGAACTTTCACAGCTAAATTCTTGCACTCCCAATAGACCATTTTACAGTTCAGTACCCCTGCCTTGCTTTTATTCAAAGGCCTGGTAACTGAGCACAGCACTGTAAAATGGTCTATTCAAGTTACTGGTATTGAGTTAAGATATAATTACCTTATCATAATATTCAAAAGCTGCTTTAAGGTCATGAAAATTGTGGTAGTTGGCCTTTTTCAAGTGATGTCGCACTGCAGCCAGCACTCCTCTTTCTCTGTCACGGCCTCTAAGGTACTTGCTAGGAACCCTCATGTGAATCAAATCCCCCGCACCATACTCGTCAGGTTTTACCATAACACCAAATGAATGATCAGGAGCAACTCTCAAGGTGTCTTTGATTGGGTCATGCACTTTCCCAAGTTGTGGTTGGGTCCTTTCACGGAAGTCATCCACTCGCTTTGAGACAATTTTTGTTGTTTTTTCCCTAGTAAAGGGATAAGTAAATAACTTATCAAGATAATTTAATTACACCCTCCAAGAAAGTACATCACCTTGTTTAAAGGCTATGTATGCCAAGGTGCAAATACGTTATTATCAAGAAAAGCCTCACTGTGCTAATTATTACAGTGCAATGCGCCTTACTGTGGCCAATCAACAAACTTTCACATTTGACAACCTACCGGTATGTGTCAATATGTTAACTCAACAATCCATGCAACAGTGTTCGAATTACAACCATATGAACTTTTCAAGGAGGCGTGACTGTTAATGAAATTCGCACACCCTGATTGGTGGATTTTTGTAAAAAACTTTGTTAGGTGGCCACGGGAAGGCGCGTTACACTGTAAAATGAAATTTTCCATTATCAGTGATTGTTGTGATTTTTTTTCATTGATTTCTACCTAATCGAGTGTGAGTTAGTTGGGTGGAGTGTCTACATGGAATGGAACAGAAATTATAATCTAAGGCAGTGTTTTTCATTATATGCGTCTGAAAAGAGAACACTAGTTATTTCCTGGAAAAAAGTCTATTTAACTCACTGTTGTGTCTCATGGAGCCACTTGAGACTTTTTTGAACATGTATGCCATCATTATTGTGTGGTGTTTCTACACCAAACTTGCTTTCTTTAGGAATCCTGCTCCAGTCATATTTCCTGTCCACCATTTCACCTGCAGAAAAAAACAAGAGAGCAAAATATCAGAGGTGCCAACCTATGGAGATTTTTATCCCATCCAGTCTCCCAGGGACCTCTCGCTGCAAAAGCCGCTCACTAGCCAACTGAACCACAACGCTTACAGTGCTCCTCTAAATGTGATGATGATGATGATGATGAGTAGGATGAGGATGAAGATGATAAGTAGGATGATGATGGCAATGATGACGATGAGTAGGATGACAATGACGGAAATGATGATGATGATGATGATTATGACGACGATAATGACGATGATGATGAGTAGGATGACAATGACAATGGTGATGATGATGATGATAATGATTACATTATTGGTGGTTGTGGTGATGATGAGGGATGCCTAGATCAGGGTGATGTTTGTTTTGAGATAGTATACCTTGACTGATCAGTAACAGCTGTCTTTTTATGTTGGAACTAAGTGTTAATAAACCAAAGATTCAAAGAGACTTAAAATCAAAGAGGGTCTAATGAGCACAGAGGTGGTTTAAATGGATTGTCCTTGCTATTTTTCTTTTTTTTCCCTTTTATGACGTTGAAAATATATGAAAAGTTGTGTCAGGCCTGGAATTCAGCAGAAAGTCAAATAATACTATCTGTGCAACATTTTTCTTCACAGTGAATTTTACATCTTTTGCTATCATGCACTACTTTCTTTCCTTACAAAATGTACAAACAGTTCCCTTACCAACTTCAAAGTCATGATGGCTGACTTTGTAAAGGTGTTTTCCTTGAAGAGACTCTGTGTTTACCTGTGCTGCAGGCTTAGCAGGGTTCACCATTTCACCTGCACTTCCATCTGTAAGAATTTCAAAGGGTCACTGGAAATCATTCTAGTAAGAAAGGTCAACACAGTTCAGAAGTAAAGATCCAAATACCACATGGAACATCCTCCAAGTATTAGTATGTAGGGTCAACTCAGCATAAAACAAAGCTGGTCTTCTTAATCACTAAATTAAGAAGTCCAATAGACCTTATTCATAAATGGCGGTCACATTTATAATTCTTTTGTCCACATGCAAATTTGCATACCAAGCCTCATTTTAGAGCAAGAATTCTTTTCAATTCACTGTATGGTACCGAGGCTTGGTAGGCTAATTTACACTTTGACAAAAGAATTATAAATTGACCGCCATTTATGAATAAGGGCGATTGCATCTTTAAGTATACCTTTAGCTTCTTGCGGCATCTTCTTCCTCATCGGGCATCCCAATTTTCCTTCAACTTTTTTTAAAACCAAAAATTTGCAAATTCCACTTTGATCTGGTTCAGTGAATGCAAATTAAGGCACAAGTCTAGTTTGTCCTCTTTTAAATCAGGAATCAGCTTTTTCGAGGTTACTATTAATTCCCATCTGTCCATAATTTATCCATTTTTCCCTCCCTAATTCTCCATCCACCCATTGCTGTTTCTTTGTTTGTTCATTCATTGACATTCACCTTACCTTTGATGGTTTTAACTCCATACATGACATCAGTTCGACCAATTCCCTTTGGTAAACCTGGCCTCTGATCATGAGAGCTTCCTGATTTCACAAGGAGAGGAAGAGCAGAAAGAGTGTTCAGAGAAGTACTTAATTTATACATAACATGATAGCTGCTTTTATTAGAATTTACAGAGGGTCATGAAGGGGTAAAATGGAAGCTGTGATTGACATGGTTTTTCCTGGGAAAATGGGATTTGATCATTGGGAACTGAGATTTTGTTAACTGTGATTAGGGGATTAAGAGTCCTTGGTGCAAATGGGATTTGTATTATTAGAAAGGGGGGTGGGGTGGGGGGATACTCCCTTATATGGGCTATATAGGTATGAGCGGCACCAAAGAGTATGGTTTTTTTTTTACTTTTTTTTACATTTTGGTCTGCAATAGGGTGTGGTTTGTGCACTCAAGCCTTGCATTGGGTTTGTTTTTTAGATGCTTTGGCGTTTCTCTTTTTCATCACACTCTTTTTAGCTAAGTGACAACACTTGGTAGAATATCATAATATTATTAAATTATTTATAGTATAAGAACTGGTAACCGTGACTTACAGTGTAGTGAGCAAATTACAGTGCCAGAAACAAGCTATCTGAGATTGAAATTAGAATATTACTGACATCCTAGGCTTCCTGACAACTCGCGTCACTATTGGTCCAATGTGCCTACTGGTTCTACATGTATAGATCATAATATACGAGTCCTCAATTTATTCCCCTGGGACAAGTACAAGTAATAGAGACAAGTTTTTAAAAAATTATTATTTCAACCTGACTAGCTATAAGCATGATGTGTAATCACAATATATTTTGTGATAAATTTTCACGAAGAAAGGCCAGTAACTTGAATTTGTCAAATGTAATGATAGTGGAGAGATTTGAGTCCCATTACAATCCATTCCAAAGAGGACAAGCAAAAATTACCTAACGGTGCATTCCTTCTGCTGGCATAAAGACTCTCTTTTTTCTCAAGCATCCGTTGTGAAAAGAGGCTCTTCCTTGTCGGGTTAACGAGATCCCCTGCCTTGAATATTAATAAATCACAAGTTTTCAAGATGACAGTACACTATTTATTTACAAATGCTGATAACGGCTTACCTATCTCGAGCAGGTTTTAGATACATAGTCACGATGAGAAGAATTAGAATGAACTAAGTGCCATATTTAAGTAAAAAGATTTTTAATAAAGGTTTTCAGTTCATTAAATTCTTTTAATTTTTCACACGTGAATAGAAAATCGTAAGTAAACTTAACTGTACTATATATCAAGTTTTTCTTTATTTGTACAGACGAACAGGTGTTTTCCATAGGAAACAATTTTGGGCATAGCACAATTTCGCGGAAAACAAAGACTGTGTTTTTACAACCTTTATTTTTTTAAGTCCTTAAGCATTTTACTACAATTAACACTAGAGAACATGAATAATCTTCTGAGGTTGAATAAACATGTAAACGAATGAATGAATGACGATGAAATTACTCACGACAAGCGAGGTTTTGGTGCTAACTCCATGAGAAATTTGTGAAGCAACGTCAGGGTCATTTGCTCTGCCATAAAACACTCGTTCTTTTCCTGCCTTTGGTTGCGTTGTTCCTCGAAACTTTTTCACTGTTTCTGGCCTGGTGGGCTAAAGGCAACCGCAACTTAACAAATTTATCGTAATGAGGGAAAAATCAATCCTGAATTTGAAGTAGTCTCAAGTTACTTCAGCTGAAAGAGTCAATTTTAACTTACACATTGTGCTATTTGCAGGCAATCTCCGGAGGTTTCTCCTGTTACATTGAAAAGCTTTCCCGCCTTAAAAAAAATGGAAAAGATATTAGGATTTCAAATTGATGTTTTAAAGCGGTAATTAAAACTCAAGGCTTCCGTTGCAAGGATCGGTGCACTGTCTCAGAGGGAACATGAGAAAGAATTGCGTCGAAACCGCTGTCTTGTAACTAGCTTAGAAGCAATTTTTATTCCTTTTATTGCAGGTACGATTTACGTCTTTTCTTTATCCTCAACAACAGTCTCTTTATTAGTAAAATCAAATTGCTTTACTTCTTCACTTACCGCAGTAATTCCTGGATTTCGGTCAACAAATCTGCCGGTGTTGCTCAACATTTTTCGCTCCCAAGTTCTTGCGGTAAATCTAGAATAAGTTTCCCGAACGTTCAAGCCCAGATTCTCTCGGCAGTGTAACTTTCCTGATGTATTAAACTGACTATATATAGCTTGTCCAGGTATCGTTTTGTGTGAGAAGTAATTCAGAGAAAATTGCTTCCACTGAAAATGAACTGTCCGAGTTGTATTGAAAGCGCACCGTTTCTAGGAGACGGTTGCCAGGCTACCGAACAACTCGTTTCCTGCGAAGTTCACTTCCGGTTCAAATTCTTGCTGTTCCACAAATCCCCACCAATTTGCTTCTAACTGGCTCTTTAGGCATGCCCATGTCGGAAAATAATTACAGAGCATAATGCTCAGGTACCAATGACTAATGTGAACAAAACTCCTGAAATCAATGAAAAAAGTAGAACATTGCGAGAGATAAGAGAATGCGTGACCAAAGCCAAGGCTTGGTCGCCATTTTGTAAGAAGAACGGCGGCTGATGTTTAGTTAATGCGCAAGGGTAGTCGATTCCTGCAAACAGATGGCAAAAGTTCCTTGGTGTTGCCTCAAGAATGGTCTGGAAATCCGCCGAATTTTAAACGGAATGTGGCAAATTTCTGGTGCACATGGTCACATAAATGCAATCAACGCTTCGCGTGAAATGATTGAATATTATGACGCTGGATTGACATCCTTTGATATGGCGGATATTTATGGTCCCGCAGAAGACATCTTTGGCGATTTTTTAGAGCAGCTGAAGACTGAACGAGGCGAGGATGTGAAATGCAAAGTACAAGGTACTTTATTGTAATTGTTCAAGTCGTTCGCAAATCGCCCCCATTTTGGTAAAAGCTAACCTCTTATATGTGCTGATATCACCAAAAAATCACGCCCCAGTTGTTCGAAGGGTGGATAGCGCTATCCATTGAATAAATCAATTGCTTTCGCAAGTGTTTATCCGCTAGATTGTGATTTTCCGGTGAATAGCGTTAACCACCTTTTGAACAACTGAGGCCAGTGCTTTAAACTAATTTGGAAAATAGGCTCCTTAACCAGACTCGAAAACATCAAGTCAAGATGAGGGGCCAATATATGTTAGTCCACGGTATTTTAGGTTACGAAAGATTGAAGGTATAAGCTTGGTTGTCCATTTGGCAAAAAGTCTGGAAACCCATTGTTAGATTCGACAAGTAAGTGAACGTTTATAGTTGCATTGAAGACCAACTAAAATAAAGTTGCTTCCTCTTTAAAGACGTTATTTTCCCATTACTGTTGTACAGAGCCACAGGTCATTAAGATTCCTGTTAATTCAAACTCCTTAATCCTTTCTTTAACTGCACTGAACATTCTGTCTCAATAATTCAGAATTTGTAGGAGAACATATTTCTTCCATGGCCTTGCTAGATTAGGGTAACAGAGGTTCTTTATATTTTTCCAAGTGGTCTTGATAGCACAAGTGTTACTAATATTTTTAAAAATACGTTGTGTGGTTGTATCTTTATATCATTAGCCTCAATCCATATTGTTACTTACCAACAGGGTTGACCAAATGGGTTCCTCACCTTGGATCACCAATAACCAGAGAAGTGACCAAAGGACAAGTTCGTCTTGCCATGAAAAGGATGGGTGTTGAGAAGCTAGACATGCTACAATTTCATTGGTGGGATTATTCTGATGACAGATACATTGATGCTTTACACTATCTTAATGAACTAAAAATGGAAGGCTCAATTGGAGAACTTTCCTTAACTAATTTCAACACGGAACATCTGCAGAAAATTATTGACCAGGGTATACCAATTTCCACCAATCAAGTGCAGTATTCAATTATTGATCGACGCCCAGAAGTGAAGATGGTCAAGCTTTGTAGAGAACATGGTATTAAACTCCTTGCGTATGGTGTCTTGGGTGGAGGTCTGATATCAGACAGATATCTGAATGCAAAAGAACCAATCGGAAGATCTCAGTTAAAAACTGCATCACTGGCAAAGTATAAGCAGATGATTGATGCATGGGGGAACTGGGAATTGTTCCAGGAACTCTTGCTCAAGATGTCAGAAATTGCACAGGCACACAACAGCACCATAGCTAATGTTGCTTGTCGCTACATTCTTGACAAACCTGAAGTTGCAGGAATCATAGTTGGTTGTAGGTTTGGGGTACCAGGGGCCCAGCATATTGAAAGCAATATGAAAAGCCTGGATCTGGAGCTCAGTCCAGATGACATTCAGAAACTAGAAGAAACTCTTAGTAAAGGTGAAGATTTGTTGGAGACAACAGGTGATTGTGGTGACGAGTATAGATAGGCAATGTATTGTATGGGTGACATACATGTAGAAATTAGGAGATGCTTTATCCAAATCTCAGAAGGAATATAAGAAAATCATTATAACAAATTACTGTTAAGGTTGCTTGTACCCCAGAAAAGACAGCTTGCAAAAATAAAATAAAATAAATACAACTGAGAAGTACACACTGTTGTTGATAACATCCTAAGACTGATTTTGCAACAATAATGGCATAATTTTCATAAATTGAAAAATAGACTGCAAAACTGCACTGATGGCAATTGGCTGCTGGCACACTACTATTATTACTCAAGTATCAGTGGATGCGTGTTAATTAAAAATCATTATTCATACAAAGGCAAGAAAATGATCTGATATTTTGTAAAAAGAAAAAAAATGGAGTGTCATACATCAGTATCATAGTAACTTACATGACACTTAATTTACATTTCAGCTGGCCAAGCATTTTGATTAGAAAAAGATGTTCAATTTAGAAAGAAACAAATTTTGCGATCAAAATGTTTTGACTGTAAGTCATTGTCACTCTACTATATCAATAAGACATAGTTGCATGTACAGACTGAAGATAATCAGAAATTTGCTTATGTTAAGAAGCTTTTTCACTGCACTGATTCACCTTGTTTAGAACCAGAAGTGATGCAATATTTTTTCAGCCTGTATCCTTACATTGTTTATTTCTACTGATTAAAATAATGTTCTCACTTGACAGTGGCATGCAGTAAAAGAAAACAATATTATTACAGATTAGGAAGGCATTGTAGGCATATAAAAACATTGATATTAGCTTCATTGCTTGCATAACAAAGAGCTGTTTATAGTACTTTGTTTATGATGGTGCAGATTAATTGCTGCTACGTGACTTTTTGCACAGCAACCAATTATTGTTGTTTGTGCTGATAATAATAATTACTGCCCCAAATTCACAAACAAAATTTATTTTCAAACAAATTTTACAAACATCATTAGAGACTGTCCTAGTTTCATGTCAAAAGAACTCATTTGATTGAGACTGATTAACTTCTGGGAATTGGACACTTTGAGTTTTATATCAGACTACAGTATTCTGTTCTTTTCAAATTTAAATTTAAAAAGCCAGAGTGTTATACCTGAATGCTCCCATTAAATTTATTGACAACATGATAATTAAAGTACCACATTAAGTAACCGAAACAAATGTCCATTTAGTTGTTTTGGATCCCTGGAGCATTAATCATTTAATGGAAGGAAAACCAAAATACAAAGGAAATTGTCTTATCTGATTCTTGGCTTATTGGAATACTAATGATTCTTTCTCCCAAAAAAAACATTGTAGAGCAAGTGCCTTTAATAACATACAGTAGTAATTAACATAGTCATGAGAAAGTTTGTAAAGTAATGTACATAGCAAAACATCTGAAGATAGTGATATAAAAGTGTAATCATTATTATATCTTAGGCTTCAATATCATTTGTGGTATGTGGCACCTTATTATCAATGAAATCATCAAATCGTTTGAAAAACAACCAATTGTGTTGCCGATGTAGGATTACCTGTTGACATTACACACAACACTAGGCATTAGGGAATAACCGTAACAATTTATTGTTGTTGTTGTAAAACCGTGGTTTCAATGGTAACGTTTTGAGATTTTGTATCCTAGCAGGGAAGAAAATTTAGATTGTCATTGTACAGCACAATGAACATAGCCACAGTAACGTTGAGCTTAGTAGCTTTCATCTGAATGGTATAAATAATGTAACACACACTGAACAAGAACTGCATAACAGGGTCATGTGTTCATAGCTGTTGACCACTATTGATTCCATAGATGTTCATTGTGCTTCCATTATTCCATTATAACAATAATTTATTATTATATTAGTTATGAGTAGCATTATTCTTATTTTTCCAGTGGCCTTTTGTAGTCTTCAACCCTTTGAGCCCTTCTACTAGTTATTAGGATCACCACAGCCTGCATATATCTGTTGTGGTTCAATTTTTCCTTTATAATTTTTATTTTTTTTATTCACCCAAATTCTAATAATTCAATATTTATTGTTGTACAAATCATGTGAATTTCCTTTGCAAGCATTCAATCAAGTGACTTGATTGTGGAAGTTTGATAGGTACAGTAAAGCACTCATCTCATTCATGTATCATAATACTATCCTTGAATGACCCTGTATTGACATTAAGGTTGCAAGTGTTGAGACTAATATTGAAAATTAAATCAAAAATTACATAACCCTAATCCTTCTATAATAATAGAAAATGTGCAATATAAATATTAAATATTATTATTATTTTTATCATTATTAGACAGAGCAAGTGGCTCTGACAAAGGGTTGCCACTCAATTTTTATAAATCCAAATATTCTCTGTGTACAGGATCATCATGCAACCCAGGGAACAGTTGCATATGCTTCCACAAGAAACTCTGCACTTTATCTAACATATAATTCACATACAAGGAATATTAATGAAGGTGCTAACTGCTGTGGAATAAATCCTAACTATTAATGTGTAAACAAATGGGCCATTTTACCAATACAGTTGTTTGCTCAGTGACCTAGCCTACATGTATGCATGTCTGCAAGGCTGCTGGTGACATTGTATTGATATAGACCTCACTGCTTTAATTGTGTTGTTGTAATTCTAATTAGTCTACATTAGCATTAGAAAAATACAAAGATTTGTATAAAACCAGGGTCACCGGCAGCCTCCATTCTCAGGCCAGGTAACATAGCTACAACTGGTCTGTTAGATGTTGGAAAATGATAAATGTTAAATGGGAGCACTTTGAAAATATCGAAAATACCGGTATTTTTGATTGTCAAATTTTTTAAATGTACGAAAGATGATGTAGTTGTAATTAGCATCCATGATTTGAACATTTCGTGATAAATTAAGCAAACAGTTTACATGCTTGCAAGTGTTTTGATGTCTTTACTACATTTACTATAGTCATTCCTGGACAATCGTTGGGTGTGCCAAATTGAATGAGATCCTCATTGTTAAATATCTGTCAATTAATCACGAAATAGTCATAAACGCTTTTATTTATGCGAAGAAATCCAAGGTAATTAACAACATGTCATGTGAATGTTACCAACGCCATCAGCCTGAAAATGTAGCATTTTAATGGTCCAAGGCTGCTGGACCGTTTGCTGCATAATTTTTAACCACAAACCCCTATTGTTAACTTGCTTTTTATTTCAGGAAGGAAATTAGTTTCATTATTCAATCCTCTGATGCTTAATTAATTAAATTTTGAAGGACTATCCGTTGCGAAATGTATTTTCTGTTTGTTATGCCCGGTTCCTTTAGAATTTAGTGTTATAAACTTTGCTTAGCCTTAGTTTGTGGTTGTGCGTGTGTGTGTGTTGCATGTTCTAGCAATGCCTGTAATTAATCTTTTTTGGAAATGCTATGTAACAGTGTAAATAAATAAATAAATAAATAAATAAACAGGAACAAAAAAACAAAAAAAAGTTTCATTGCATTGGAATTATTTTTGTCCCTATGATAAACTTGCTTAAAGCAAAACTGTGAAAAGAGGTTATGGTATATTTTAAATTTTAAGGCCTGTTTAAGGAAAATGTCTTTCCAAGTCACTTTATCTTTCCAAAACCTTATAAATAGTAAAATCCTATATTTTTTAGAATTTGTTTTATATATTAGTCCCTGTACATAATTTGTCACAGCCTCAGAAGCCATCAAACTGGGAAGATTATTATTAAAGCGCATATATTTTTAACATTTTGCTGGGACAAAATCATGTAAGGATTTTCCATTTGCCTTTTGTACAAGATCATTGAAATTAAAATAAATAAATAAATATATAAATTATGTATACATGAAATTTTAATTTCATTATGAATATTAAACTTCACTGAGATATGACCAGCCACTTTAATTTGTATTCATTTATACCCTCAATAATTCATCATTACAACAATTATTAGAAGATAATTTAAAATTATAATGAAGTGAGAGAGAAATAATAATTATTATTTTCAACTAAGCTTCTCATAAGGAGTAAGGGCAATGTCTGCTCTGATGTTAATAAATTGGCCTCAAATGGCTTAAAGGCTTCCTTCATCTTATTTAAAAGATTTCATGTTTTGACATGGGTAGCAGATAAGGAAATGCTGATATTTAATTAACAACTTTGATCATATCAACACAAAGATGTAAGATGTGTGTGGATAGTACTGGATAAGGTAAAATTTAATTTTAAAAGATTAAGGAAGTCTCAAGTTTATTAATTACGTGTCAGTTGAAATTAATAAGGTTCTCAGAAAAAAAAAAAAAAACATCAGTTATTTCTAATGACTGTTGGGTTTGATTATCGTTCAACAAAACTTTCATTCTTAAAATCTTAATGTTTGTCGCACACCCTACTGGAGTTTTAACATTAAATTGATATCATTTTCTTAATAACATGCTCTAATCAGGATACAACAATGACTTTAGATATGTTTTAATTCAAGCTGAGACAGAATTGAAACTAAACAGGAAATCAAAAGTACAGAGCAGCTGTGGGATTCATTAATTTAAAGGTGTTTTAACAGATTAACCTGATGAATTAATCAGTACTAGAGAGAGGACAAAGTAAGTTTAAGTAATTCCATAAATG
Source organism: Montipora foliosa (assembly GCF_036669935.1). Taxonomy (NCBI): domain Eukaryota; kingdom Metazoa; phylum Cnidaria; class Anthozoa; order Scleractinia; family Acroporidae; genus Montipora; species Montipora foliosa. The sequence continues at coordinate 17,814,693 of NC_090882.1, read as the reverse complement.
CAAGTATATTGATAGTGTTATACTAATCTTTGTATACTGGATTATTTACAATGAAAGTAGTCCAGACAACTGAAAGTTAGGCATAGGTCTCCTTTGCTAGCCTCATTTACAAATTTTTAATGATGGTTAAACACTGAAGAAGCTAATTTTTTTTTCTCGGTACATAATTCTACATATTGCAAGTTCTTGTACTAAATTGTGTAATTTTGTTACTTTTCCTCTATGCATCATGAAAACATGTATCTTAGGTTTTCAGTGAATGGACCAATGTCAGGTCAACTCGGCTGTGATCTGAATCAACACAATTATTTAGGGGCCAATTTTTTTTACTTGTTTGCATAGGCTTGACTGTTAGGTATATACAGTGTATATACTTGGAAAGAAAGAAATATCATAAAAAACCCATGTTTACACAAATTAGTCCTTTGCAAGTAATGAAGTCTATGCTCTTTCTTCCAGACCATATTGCAACTTTAATAACAGTTTAGCTTGCACACTACACAGTGTTGTTCATTTTGATGTCTTGGAAGTTAATTTTGTAATGGAAACATAAGATTTAGGTATCTCAGACGGACTTGTGCCAACTCTATATTTTTTGCCATATGTTTCAGAATTAGGGGAAATTTTATGACATTTTAGGAGTCTGGCCATCATATCATGATCACACATCTTGTCAAAATCTTAAAATAACACTCTGCTCATCTCCCAGAGATACTATGACAAATCCTATTTGACTGCAATAATTGTGGCTCTGACCTCTTAATTAAGAAACAAAAAATCAATCAAGCAAAACAGAATATTAAATATCGTGGGAAATGTTTGTGTAAAATGATATGCAACTGTTTGTGCAGTGATGGGTCTGTGCGACCTGTTGATAACCTGACAGTGTGTGATCTTGCTTCCAACTGAGTAAAATAGAATGCATTTCACTGGAAAGCAACAAACCTAAAACCTTACCAGCCTGATTTATCATGAAATAATTGTGATAACAACTATTACCCTTTATCATTGATTACTCTTGGTATTTGGCCTTTTAAGGTACTTTCAAGAGTCTGTGCAAGAAATCTTGAATAGTAACATTTCTACTGCAAATAAAAAAAAAAGCCCTTGGATGTATGAAATAAGGATTTTGTTTACTTGCTTTAAATCAATTTTGCTTTTTAGATTGATGGCTAAAGGAAGCATGTAAGGCATCAAAATGTCTGGCTGTTGTGTAACTTAAAAGGAAGAACAATTACTTCAGAGTCTAAAGTAAACACATATGCGATAATAACTGGCCCAGACCTCATTATCAAAGAAATATTATTGTAATAAAGCTAGACAGTGCATTATTTTAACTGTGCACATGCAGTGTTCACTTTTCTAATTACTTAGAAGAGAGAAAAAGGTTTTTCGACAGATTGGAGACAATGTCAAATTTCTAAGTAACTCGGAAGATATCCAGTGAATAATTTGTTCTTTTTAACAGCAGACGTTTTCAAGCTTCTGCAAACCAAAAAATTAATTCGGTCATTCACTTAAAAATGCACTAGGTACATTAGATATTTTTCAAAACTTAGTTATTGCTAATGCAAAATAAAAAGCCTCTCATCCCTTGAAGCTCTTAGACGAGATGCATCACAGAAAAATAATCTAAAACTTGAAACCATTCCAGGTTTTGTTTGATAAAAATAAAAATTACACCATCGATGCTACTCGTAAAAGACATTAACTTAAAGTTTAATGATAAACCGATCCAGCTGCACCACATTTTCAATTAGTTACTTTGTTCTTCCAGTTGAAGAAAAATAATGGATCAAGCGAGAGTTGGAGATTGTGTGATTCCTTAAATATCTGTTATCGTTAAAATTAGTAGATCACGTTTCGTAGATCGATATCATTGTCGATTTCAGTCCACTGATTTTTCATGCTCGCAGTAATGTGCACAAATTCTAGTTATGAAAAATAAAGACATCTTCAGCTGTAGCATAAACGATTAGATAAATAACCGAGGCGCTTACAACGAGCGCCGTTTCGACTTTACCACAAAAGTATTGAATTCTAAGATCTGGACTTGGTCACAGACGCAGATAACACACTTCCCCACCGAAAGTAAACACGCAAAAAATTGATGTAAACAAATTTCTTGTCAAGGAAGCGTGAAACCCTTTAACCTGACCAATTAATGCTCTGCTATTATTAAAATGTACTGGCTTAAATTAAATTTATTATCAATGCAAGACGAGGTCTGTTTTTTAAAAAGAGTTAATAATAATGTAGCTTATACTTCTGTGTCCTTATTAATCCAACAAAACTGTGCTAAGGACAATATTTTGTCAGTTTTTGTAAACTGAAACAGAACTGAACGGCAGAGATGTGGAATGCTTTATCTAGTCAGTCTGTCAGATACATGCGATTTTCTTTCAATAAACAATGACCATGTACGAAATTTTTCTTCAAAAAAACATCTGGCTTCAGTTGTAACATTAATGAAGAGCAAATCGTCCCCTTTACTGTGTGAAAACATACTTGACAAAACCAAGAAGGTTCGTTTTTTTAATTTTAATATTTCTGTACACTAATTTTTTCTGTCCTCGGCATACACAATGCCAAATTTTACACATACATAACGAGATTTCTTGTGTTCGTCTTAAAGCCTGCAAAGGTAAATCTCCCATCTCAAATATGTTTACATCTGATTTTTCTCCAGGCTATTTGGATATTTTCAACGCACGTACATTAAACGATGTTTTTAGATCTCTTTATAACGCTTTATACGAGGATTTCATATGGAATTTAATAATACAAAATCCTTTAATTTATTCCCATCGGACAGAGTCCTTTTCTTCTAGGCTTTCATTTCCTCTCAGCTTTTATGCAAATGATTCTGCCTTTCTTGTCGTCCACACAAGGCCTGACCAAAAAGCTACTTTCCTCCCTCCTACGCCGATCATATTCAACTCTCTGCACATGAAACTGCAAAGAAAGCACATGTTGCTTGCTTGTATAACCGGGATTGTGGTACATCATAGACACAAGGGTTCACCTCGTGAATTATTGATACTAATTCAAACATGTTTGAATGAAAGGTAGCCCGATGAATTCCAAATTGCAATATTCATTCACCTACAATTATATTTTTCCCTAGCTACGCGTGTCTTTTCATATGTAAGGCTAAATGGTCCGACCTTGAAAAGCAGCGATCACAGTGAACACATTTGAACGGTTTTGCTCCTGTGTGTTTTCTATAATGTCGTGTAAGTTCATCCGAGCGAGCGAAACGCCAATTGCATCCATCCCAGGAACAACGGTACGGTTTTTCACCAGTATGAGTGCGTTGATGAGCTTTAAGATGAGAGCTTTTCGTATAAACTTTTCGGCATCCACTAAATTGGCAACGATGAACTCTTCTTTTACTCTCGGAGTCTTTGTCTTTTGGGCTAGCTGCCCTTGCATTTCCATTTGCGCCTTTCACGCGTGGAGAGCGCGAAGCTGGTCTGCCCGATCGCTGTTGGGAATTATTGTTGAACAGTTGCACTGGTGATTCTGGTGAGCTCGGTGGTGTTAGTGGTAAAACTGGCTTAGGAATTTTGCTAATATCTTCGCAACTTGCTTGAGTAGGTAATGTGATCTTCAGAGGCTTACTGGGAGATCCATAGATGGTTTAGTTTCCGTTGGAGTTTCTGGAAGGACGGTTGGCACAGAGGGAAATGTGGCAATTGAAGTGAAATCTATCGGTTTAATATCCCAATCGTCGCCAAATGGAAAATTTGTCTCGTCGAAAGGTTGCAATAAAATTCATTCCAAGGAGCAGGATTTGCTAAATTTGAGTCTTTGCTGTCCAGAGAAGATGGCTCTGGACAAAGATAACGATCCATTTCAAGCCTCGTCTGGGAAGAGAAAATAAATACATTGAGTTTGTGCGCGAAGAGTTGATTCCGAGCGCGAAAATGAAATACACAAGCAATACGAAAGGAAATAAACATGGCTGATTTACAAACCGAAACGCGGTTTGCGAATGACGATTAGCTTCCTGCCAGAGGTCTAATGTTTGAAAGGCCACATGCCTTGACCCAAAGCACAAAATGATAGCAAAACTCCAGCATAAAAACATGCAGACATACCTGGGCCCAATCGTCCTTCTAGAGAAGGAAGCGAGTAGAAAAAGCCAGTGTCGTGAACGGTTTTGCAGTTCGTGGAATATTGTGGCGCACGGTAGAGCAGAGTGGAGAATCCATGTTGTTTGCGTGTAGAGAGAGAGAGAAGTGAAAGTTGAGCGCCACGGATGACTGAAATGAAGGAATGTCAGGATAACACAACACTCCGCTTCTGTCAAACGCACTCGCCGACGCTCAAATTAGACGGAAAAATAATACAAGGGACCCTGGGTGCCTTAAAGTGCCGAGTGTAAAATTGTCTTTTCGACATGTGCACGATGATTTGGCAAGATGGTATTGAAATATAAACCAAATCAAATCGTTCGTTTTGTTCAAACAATGCATATTCAGATCAAAACAACAATAGAGTCTGACCAATCGACAAATCCACCAACAAAGGCCTTATAAGGCATAGACTATTTTTAAGACTAGGAAATGATATAAAAACTCAAAAGTCCTGGTAACGACACACTGGAACTGAAGTACTTGCAAATTTTGTTCTTTGAAAAAAAAGTTAATATGTAACGAGTGAAAGCTGTTTTCTGCCCACGCGTTTGCTTCTCCTTTCCACACCGACCACCATTCTTTTTATTGCAATCAACGAACCCAAAATTTTACCGAGGTTGACTTTCTAATGGTATCAAAGTGTATCTTCGAATTTGTCGGTTGTGTGACAAATAGTAGAATACATGATGTCAGATTTCCCACGATGAAAGAAGTGATCTCTGGCTGTTGTTTATTGCGTACGTATGCTAAGAAATTTTGAGAAAAATAACAACAAAAAAGACGTGAACGCAGGATATTGTCGCCAAGGAACGACAAAATCGTCATATTTCCTTTTGGTGTCGATTACTATGCGTGAACTTGTTACAATTTCACAAATGTTTACTGGTTTTCGGCGGTCGGCATTTAAAATAGCAAAGTGCAGAAACCGAAAACAAAACCAGCCAAATAGCGAGAATGAAACTCTTGTGTAACAAAGACACGACCTTTTGCTG
>NC_090882.1:17776959-17804140 GCF_036669935.1 Montipora foliosa | reverse complement strand
AACAAATCTGCCGGTGTTGCTCAACATTTTTCGCTCCCAAGTTCTTGCGGTAAATCTAGAATAAGTTTCCCGAACGTTCAAGCTCAGATTCTCTCGGCAGTGTAACTTTCCTGATGTATTAAACTGACTATAAATAGCTTGTCCAGGTATCGTTTTGTGTGAGAAGTAATTCAGAGAAAATTGCTTCCACTGAAAATGAACTGTCCGAGTTGTATTGAAAGCGCACCGTTTCTAGGAGACGGTTGCCAGGCTACCGAACAACTCGTTTCCTGCGAAGTTCACTTCCGGTTCAAATTCTTGCTGTTCCACAAATCCCCACCAATTTGCTTCTAACTGGCTCTTTAGGCATGCCCATGTCGGAAAATAATTACAGAGCATAATGCTCAGGTACCAATGACTAATGTGAACAAAACTCCTGAAATCAATGAAAAAAGTAGAACATTGCGAGAGATAAGAGAATGCGTGACCAAAGCCAAGGCTTGGTCGCCATTTTGTAAGAAGAACGGCGGCTGATGTTTAGTTAATGCGCAAGGGTAGTCGATTCCTGCAAACAGATGGCAAAAGTTCCTTGGTGTTGCCTCAAGAATGGTCTGGAAATCCGCCGAATTTTAAACGGAATGTGGCAAATTTCTGGTGCACATGGTCACATAAATGCAATCAACGCTTCGCGTGAAATGATTGAATATTATGACGCTGGATTGACATTCCTTTGATATGGCGGATATTTATGGTCCCGCAGAAGACCATCTTTGGGGCGATTTTTTAGAGCAGCTGTAAGACTGAAGCGAGGCGAGGATGTGAAATACAAGTACAAGGTACTTTATTGCAATTGTTACAAGCTTGTTCGCAAACTCGCCTCCATTTTGGTAAAAGCTAAACCTCTTATATGTGCTGAATATCACCAAAAAATCACGCCCCAGGTGTTCGGAAGGGTGGAGATAGCGCTATTCCATTGATTAAATCAATTGCTTTCGCTAGTGTTTATCCGCTAGATTGTGATTTTTCCGGTGAATAGCGTTAACCACCTTTTGAACAACTGAGGCCAGTGCTTTAAACTAATTTGGAAAATAGCTCCTTAACCAGACTCGAAAACTTTAAACTCTCATCAAGTCAAGATGAGGGGCCAATATATAATGTTTAGTCCACGGTATTTTAGGTTACGAAAGATTGAAGGTATAAGCTTGGTTGTCCATTTGGCAAAACGTCTGGAAACCCACTGTTAGATTCGACAAGTAAGTGAACGTTAAAGTTGCATTGAAGACCAACTAAACGTTGCTTCCTCTTTAAAGACGTTATTTTCCCATTACTGTTGTACAGAGCCCCAGGTCATTAAGATTCCTGTAATTCAAACTCCTTAATCCTTTCTTTAACTGCACTGAACATTCTGTCTCAATAATTAGAATTTGTCGGAGAACATATTAATCTTCCATGGCCTTGCTAGATTAGGGTAACAGATGTTCTTTATACTTTTCCAAGTGGTCTTGATAGCACAAGTGTTACTAATATTTTTAAAAATAAGTTGTGTGGTTGTAGCTTTATATCATTAGCCTCAATCCATATTGCTACTTACCAACAGGGTTGACCAAATGGGTTCCTCACCTTGGATCACCAATAACCAGAGAAGTGACCAAAGGACAAGTTCGTCTTGCCATGAAAAGGATGGGTGTTGAGAAGCTAGACATGCTACAATTTCATTGGTGGGATTATTCTGATGACAGATACATTGATGCTTTACACTATCTTAATGACCTAAAAATGGAAGCCTCAATTGGAGAACTTTCCTTAACTAATTTCAACACGGAACATCTGCAGAAAATTATTGACCAGGGTATACCAATTTCCACCAATCAAGTGCAGTATTCAATTATTGATCGACGCCCAGAAGTGAAGATGGTCAAGCTTTGTAGAGAACACGGTATCAAACTCCTTGCGTATGGTGTCCTGGGTGAGGGTCTGATTATCAGACAGATATCTGAATGCAAAAGAACCAATCGGAAGATCTCAGTTAAAAACTGCATCACTGGCAAAGTATAAGCAGATGATTGATGCATGGGGGAACTGGGAATTGTTCCAGGAACTCTTGCTCAAGATGTCAGAAATTGCACAGGCACACAACAGCACCATAGCTAATGTTGCTTGTCGCTACATTCTTGACAAACCTGAAGTTGCAGGAATCATAGTTGGTTGTAGGTTTGGGGTACCATGGGCCCAGCATATTGAAAGCAATATGAAAAGCCTGGATCTGGATCTCAGTCCAGATGACTTCAGAAACTAGAAGAAACTCTTAGTAAAGGTGAAGATTTGTTGGAGACAACAGGTGATTGTGGTGACGAGTATAGATAGGCAATGTATTGTATGGGTGACATACATGTACATGTAGAAATTAGGAGATGCTTTATCCAAATCTCAGAAGGAATATAAGAAAATCATTATAACAAATTACTGTTAAGGTTACTTGTACCCCAGAAAAGACAGCTTGCAAAAATAAAATAAAATAAATACAACTGAGAAGTACACACTGTTGTTGATAACATCCTAAGACTGATTTTGCAACAATAATGGCATAATTTTCATAAATTGAAAAATAGACTGCAAAACTGCACTGATGGCAATTGGCTGCTGGCACACTACTATTATTACTCATTATTCATACAAAGGCAAGAAAATGATCTGATATTTTGTTAAAAGAAAAAAAATGGAGTGTCCATACATCAGTATAATAGTAACTTACATGACACTTAATTTACATTTCAGCTGGCCGAGCATTTTGATTAGAAAAAGATGTTCAATTTAGAAAGAAACAAATTTTGCGATCAAAATGTTTTGACTGTAAGTCATTGTCACTCTACTTTATCAATAAGACATAGTTGCATGTACAGACTGAAGATAATCAGAAATTTGCTTATGTTAAGAAGCTTTTTCACTGCACTGATTCACCTTGTTTAGAACCAGAAGTGATGCAATATTTTTTCAGCCTGTATCCTTACATTGTTTATTTCTACTGATTAAAATAATGTTCTCACTTGACAGTGGCATGCAGTAAAAGAAAACAATATTATTACAGATTAGGAAGGCATTGTAGGCATATAAAAACATTGATATTAGCTTCATTGCTTGCATAACAAAGAGCTGTTTATAGTACTTTGTTTATGATGGTGCAGATTAATTGCTGCTACGTGACTTTTTGCACAGCAACCAATTATTGTTGTTTGTGCTGATAATAATAATTACTGCCCCAAATTCACAAACAAAATTTATTTTCAAACAAATTTTACAAACATCATTAGAGACTGTCCTAGTTTCATGTCAAAAGAACTCATTTGATTGAGACTGATAAACTTCTGGAATTGGACACTTTGAGTTTTATATCAGACTACAGTATTCTGTTCTTTTCAAATTTAAATTTAAAAAGCCAGTGTGTTATACCTGAATGCTCCCATTAAATTTATTGACAACATGATAATTAAAGTACCACATTAAGTAACCGAAACAAATGTCCATTTAGTTGTTTTGGATCCCTGGAGCATTAACCATTTAATGGAAGGAAAAACAAAATACAAAGGAAATTGTCTTATCTGATTCTTGGCTTATTGGAATACTAATGATTCTTTCTCCCAAAAAAAAAAACATTGTAGAGCAAGTGCCTTTAGCATACAGTAGTAATTAACATAGTCATGAGAAAGTTTGTAAAGTAATGTACATAGCAAAACATCTGAAGATAGTGATATAAAAGTGTAATCATTATTATATGTTAGGCTTCAATATCATTTGTGGTATGTGGCACCTTATTATCAATGAAATCATCAAATCGTTTGAAAAACAACCAATTGTGTTGCCGATGTAGGATTACCTGTTGACTTTACATACAACACTAGGCATTAGGGAATAACCGTAACAAATAATTATCATTATTGTTGTTGTTGTAAAAACCGTGGTTTCAATGGTAACGTTTTGAGATTTTGTATCCTAGCAGGGAAGAAAATTTAGATTGTCATTGTACAGCAAAATGAACATGGCCACAGCAACGTTGAGCTTAGTAGCTTTCATCTGAATGGTATAAATAATGTAACACACACTGAACAAGAACTGCATAACAGGGTCATGTGTTCATAGCTGTTGACCAGTATTGATTCCATAGATGTTCATTGTGCTTCCATTATTCCATTATAACAATAATTTATTATTATATTAGTTATGAGTAGCATTATTCTTATTTTTCCAGTGGCCTTTTGTAGTCTTCAACCCTTTGAGCCCTTCTACTAGTTATTAGGATCACCACAGCCTGCATATATCTGTTGTGGTTCAATTTTTCCTTTATAATTTTTATTTTTTTTATTCACCCAAATTCTAATAATTCAATATTTATTGTTGTACAAATCATGTGAATTTCCTTTGCAAGCATTCAATCAAGTGACTTGATTGTGGAAGTTTGATATGTACAGTAAAGCACTCATCTCATTCATGTATCATAATACTATCCTTGAATGACCCTGTATTGACATTAAGGTTGCAAGTGTTGAGACTAATATTGAAAATTAAATCAAAAATTACATAACCCTAATCCTTCTATAATGATAGAAAATGTGCAATATAAATATTAAATAGTATTATTATTTTTATTATTATTATTATTATTATTATTAGACAGAGCAAATGGCTCTGACAAAGGGCTGCCACTCAATTTTTATAAATCCAAATATTCTCTGTGTACAGGATCATCATGCAACCCAGGGAACAGTTGCATATGCTTCCACAAGAAACTCTGCACTTTATCTAACATATAATTCACATACAAGGAATATTAATGAAGGTGCTAACTGCTGTGGAATAAATCACAACTATTAATGTGTAAACAAATAGGCCATTTTACCAATACAGTTGTTTGCTCAGTGACCTAGCCTACATGTATGCATGTCTGCAAGGCTGCTGGTGACATTGTATTGATATAGACCTCACTGCTTTAATTGTGTTGTTGTTATTCTAATTAGTCTACATTAGCATTAGAAAAATACAAAGATTTGTGTAAAACCAGGGTCACCGGCAGCCTCCATTCTCAGGCCAGGTAACATAGCTACAACTGGTCTGTTAGATGTTGGAAAATGATAAATGTTAAATGGGAGCACTTTGAAAATATTGAAAATACCAGTATTTTTGATTGTCAAATTTTTAAATGTACGAAAGATGATGTAGTTGTAATTAGCATCCATGATTTGAACATTTCGTGATAAATTAAGCAAACAGTTTACATGCTTGCAAGTGTTTTGATGTCTTTACTACATTTACTATAGTCATTCCTGGACAATCGTTGGGTGTGCCAAATTGAATGAGATCCTCATTGTTAAATATCTGTCAATTAATCACGAAATAGTCATAAACGCTTTTATTTATGCGAAGAAATCCAAGGTAATTAACAACATGTCATGTGAATGTTACCAACGCCATCAGCCTGAAAATGTAGCATTTTAATGGTCCAAGGCTGCTGGACCGTTTGCGGCATAATTTTTAACCACAAACCCCTATTGTTAACTTGCTTTTTATTTCAGGAAGGAAATTAGTTTCATTATTCAATCCTCTGATGCTTAATTAATTAAATTTTGAAGGACTATCCGTTGCGAAATGTATTTTCTGTTTGTTATGCCCGGTTCCTTTAGAATTTAGTGTTATAAACTTTGCTTAGCCTTAGTTTGTGGTTGTGCGTGTGTGTGTGTTGCATGTTCTAGCAATGCCTGTAATTAATCTTTTTTGGAAATGCTATGTAACAGTGTAAATAAATAAATAAATAAATAAATAAACAGGAACAAAAAAACAAAAAAAGTTTCATTGCATTGGAATTATTTTTGTCCCTATGATAAACTTGCTTAAAGCAAAACTGTGAAAAGAGGTTATGGTATATTTTAAATTTTAAGGCCTGTGTAAGGAAAATGTCTTTCCAAGTCACTTTATCTTTCCAAAACCTTATAAATAGTAAAATCCTATATTTTTTAGAATTTGTTTTATATATTAGTCCCTGTACATAATTTGTCACAGCCTCAGAAGCCATCAAACTGGGAAGATTATTATTAAAGCGCATATATTTTTAACATTTTGCTGGGACAAAATCATGTAAGGATTTTCCATTTGCCTTTTGTACAAGATCATTGAAATTAAAATAAATAAATAAATATATAAATTATGTATACATGAAATTTTAATTTCATTATGAATATTAAACTTCACTGAGATATGACCAGCCACTTTAATTTGTATTCATTTATACCCTCAATAATTCATCATTACAACAATTATTAGAAGATAATTAAAATTATAATGAAGTGAGAGAGAAATAATAATTATTATTTTCAACTAAGCTACTCATAAGGAGTAAGGGCAATGTCTGCTCCGATGTTAATAAATTGGCCTCAAATGGCTTAAAGGCTTCCTTCATCTTATTTAAAAGATTTCATGTTTTGACATGGGTAGCAGATAAGGAAATGCTGATATTTAATTAACAACTTTGATCATATGAACACAAAGATGTAAGATGTGTGTGGATAGTACTGGATAAGGTAAAATTTAATTTTAAAAGATTAAGGAAGTCTCAAGTTTATTAATTACGTGTCAGTTGAAATTAATAAGGTTCTCAGAAAAAAAAAAACATCAGTTATTTCTAATGACTGTTGGGTTTGATTATCGTTCAACAAAACTTTCATTCTTAAAATCTTAATGTTTGTCGCACACCCTACTGGAGTTTTAACATTAAATTGATATCATTTTCTTAATAACATGCTCTAATCAGGATACAACAATGACTTTAGATATGTTTTAATTCAAACTGAGACAGAATTGAAACTAAACAGGAAATCAAAAGTACAGAGCAGCTGTGGGATTCATTAATTTAAAGGTGTTTTAACAGATTAACCTGATGAATTAATCAGTACTAGAGAGAGGACAAAGTAAGTTTAAGTAATTCCATAAATGCAAGTATATTGATAGTGTTATACTAATCTTTGTATACTGGATTATTTACAATGAAAGTAGTCCAGACAACTGAAAGTTAGGCATAGGTCTCCTTTGCTAGCCTCATTTACAAATTTTTAATGATGGTTAAACACTGAAGAAGCTAATTTTTTTTTCTCGGTACATGATTCTACATATTGCAAGTTCTTGTACTAAATTGTGTAATTTTGTTACTTTTCCTCTATGCATCATGAAAACATGTATCTTAGGTTTTCAGTGAATGGACCAATGTCAGGTCAACTCGGCTGTGATCTGAATCAACACAATTATTTAGGGGCCAATTTTTTTTACTTGTTTGCATAGGCTTGACTGTTAGGTATATACAGTGTATATACTTGGAAAGAAAGAAATATCATAAAAAGCCCATGTTTACACAAATTAGTCCTTTGCAAGTAATGAAGTCTATGCTCTTTCTTCCAGACCATATTGCAACTTTAATAACAGTTTAGCTTGCACACTACACAGTGTTGTTCATTTTGATGTCTTGGAAGTTAATTTTGTAATGGAAACATAAGATTTAGGTATCTCAGACGGACTTGTGCCAACTCTATATTTTTTGCCATATGTTTCAGAATTAGGGGAAATTTTATGACATTTTAGGAGTCTGGCCATCATATCATGATCACACATCTTGTCAAAATCTTAAAATAACACTCTGCTCATCTCCCAGAGATACTATGACAAATCCTATTTGACTGCAATAATTGTGGCTCTGACCTCTTAATTAAGAAACAAAAAATCAATCAAGCAAAACAGAATATTAAATATCGTGGGAAATGTTTGTGTAAAATGATATGCAACTGTTTGTGCAGTGATGGGTCTGTGCGACCTGTTGATAACCTGACAGTGTGTGATCTTGCTTCCAACTGAGTAAAATAGAATGCATTTCACTGGAAAGCAACAAACCTAAAACCTTACCAGCCTGATTTATCATGAAATAATTGTGATAACAACTATTACCCTTTATCATTGATTACTCTTGGTATTTGGCCTTTTAAGGTACTTTCAAGAGTCTGTGCAAGAAATCTTGAATAGTAACATTTCTACTGCAAATAAAAAAAAAAGCCCTTGGATGTATGAAATAAGGATTTTGTTTACTTGCTTTAAATCAATTTTGCTTTTTAGATTGATGGCTAAAGGAAGCATGTAAGGCATCAAAATGTCTGGCTGTTGTGTAACTTAAAAGGAAGAACAATTACTTCAGAGTCTAAAGTAAACACATATGCCTTATTGAGATAATAACTGGCCCAGACCTCATTATCAAAGAAATATTATTGTAATAAAGCTAGACAGTGCATTATTTTAACTGTGCACATGCAGTGTTCACTTTTCTAATTACTTAGAAGAGAGAAAAAGGTTTTTCGACAGATTGGAGACAATGTCAAATTTCTAAGTAACTCGGAAGATATCCAGTGAATAATTTGTTCTTGTTAACAGCAGACGTTTTCAAGCTTCTGCAAACCAAAAAATTAATTCGGTCATTCACTTAAAAATGCACTAGGTATATTAGATATTTTTCAAAACTTAGTTATTGCTAATGCAAAATAAAAAGCCTCTCATCCCTTGAAGCTCTTAGACGAGATGCATCACAGAAAAATAATGTAAAACTTGAAACCATTCCAGGTTTTGTTTGATAAAAATAAAAATTACACCATCGATGCTACTCGTAAAAGACATTAACTTAAAGTTTAATGATAAACCGATCCAGCTGCACCACATTTTCAATTAGTTACTTTGTTCTTCCAGTTGAAGAAAAATAATGGATCAAGCGAGAGTTGGAGATTGTGTGATTCCTTAAATATCTGTTATCGTTAAAATTAGTAGATCACGTTTCGTAGATCGATATCATTGTCGATTTCAGTCCACTGATTTTTCATGCTCGCAGTAATGTGCACAAATTCTAGTTATGAAAAATAAAGACATCTTCAGCTGTAGCATAAACGATTAGATAAATAACCGAGGCGCTTACAACGAGCGCCGTTTCGACTTTACCACAAAAGTATTGAATTCTAAGATCTGGACTTGGTCACAGAGGCAGATAACACACTTCCCCACCGAAAGTAAACACGCAAAAAATTGATGTAAACAAATTTCTTGTCAAGGAAGCGTGAAACCCTTTAACCTGACCAATTAATGCTCTGCTATTATTAAAATGTACTGGCTTAAATTAAATTTATTATCAATGCAAGACGAGGTCTGTTTTTTAAAAAAAGAGTTAATAATAATGTAGCTTATACTTCTGTGTCCTTATTAATCCAACAAAACTGTGCTAAGGACAATATTTTGTCAGTTTTTGTAAACTGAAACAGAACTGAACGGCAGAGATGTGGAATGCTTTATCTAGTCAGTCTGTCAGATACATGCGATTTTCTTTCAATAAACAATGACCACGTACGAAATTTTTCTTCAAAAAAACATCTGGCTTCAGTTGTAACATTAATGAAGAGCAAATCGTCCCCTTTACTGTGTGAAAACATACTTGACAAAACCAAGAAGGTTCGTTTTTTTAATTTTAATATTTCTGTACACTAATTTTTTCTGTCCTCGGCATACACAATGCCAAATTTTACACATACATAACGAGATTTCTTGTGTTCGTCTTAAAGCCTGCAAAGGTAAATCTCCCATCTCAAATATGTTTACATCTGATTTTTCTCCAGGCTATTTGGATATTTTCAACGCACGTACATTAAACGATGTTTTTAGATCTCTTTATAACGCTTTATACGAGGATTTCATATGGAATTTAATAATACAAAATCCTTTAATTTATTCCCATCGGACAGAGTCCTTTTCTTCTAGGCTTTCATTTCCTCTCAGCTTTTATGCAAATGATTCTGCCTTTCTTGTCGTCCACACAAGGCCTGACCAAAAAGCTACTTTCCTCCCTCCTACGCCGATCATATTCAACTCTCTGCACATGAAACTGCAAAGAAAGCACATGTTGCTTGCTTGTATAACCGGGATTGTGGTACATCATAGACACAAGGGTTCACCTCGTGAATTATTGATACTAATTCAAACATGTTTGAATGAAAGGTAGCCCGATGAATTCCAAATTGCAATATTCATTCACCTACAATTATATTTTTCCTAGCTACGCGTGTCTTTTCATATGTAAGGCTAAATGGTCCGACCTTGAAAAGCAGCGATCACAGTGAACACATTTGAACGGTTTTGCTCCTGTGTGTTTTCTATAATGTCGTGTAAGTTCATCCGAGCGAGCGAAACGCCAATTGCATCCATCCCAGGAACAACGGTACGGTTTTTCACCAGTATGAGTGCGTTGATGAGCTTTAAGATGAGAGCTTTTCGTATAAACTTTTCGGCATCCACTAAATTGGCAACGATGAACTCTTCTTTTACTCTCGGAGTCTTTGTCTTTTGGGCTAGCTGCCCTTGCATTTCCATTTGCGCCTTTCACGCGTGGAGAGCGCGAAGCTGGTCTGCCCGATCGCTGTTGGGAATTATTGTTGAACAGTTGCACTGGTGATTCTGGTGAGCTCGGTGGTGTTAGTGGTAAAACTGGCTTAGGAATTTTGCTAATATCTTCGCAACTTGCTTGAGTAGGTAATGTGATCTTCAGAGGCTTTACTGGGAGATCCATAGATGGTTTAGTTTCCGTTGGAGTTTCTGGAAGGACGGTTGGCACAGAGGGAAATGTGGCAATTGAAGTGAAATCTATCGGTTTAATATCCCAATCGTCGCCAAATGGAAAATTTGTCTCGTCGAAAGGTTGCAATAAAAATTCATTCCAAGGAGCAGGATTTGCTAAATTTGAGTCTTTGCTGTCCAGAGAAGATGGCTCTGGACAAAGATAACGATCCATTTCAAGCCTCGTCTGGGAAGAGAAAATAAAATACATGAGTTTGTGCGCGAAGAGTTGATTCCGAGCGCGAAAATGAAATACACAAGCAATACGAAAGGAAATAAACATGGCTGATTTACAAAACAGAAACGCGGTTTGCGAATGACGATTAGCTTCCTGCCAGAGGTCTAATGTTTGAAAGGCCACATGCCTTGACCCAAAGCACAAAATGATAGCAAAACTCCAGCATAAAAACATGCAGACATACCTGGGCCCAATCGTCTTCTAGAGAAGGAAGCGAGTAGAAAAAGCCAGTGTCGTGAACGGTTTGCAGTTCGTGGAATATTGTGGCGCACGGTAGAGCAGAGTGGAGATCCATGTTGTTTGCGTGTAGAGAGAGAGAGAAGTGAAAGTTGAGCGCCACGGATGACTGAAATGAAGGAATGTCAGGATAACACAACACTCCGCTTCTGTCAAACGCACTCGCCGACGCTCAAATTAGACGGAAAAATAATACAAGGGACCCTTGGGTGCCTTAAAGTGCCGAGTGTAAAATTGTCTTTTCGACATGTGCACGATGATTGGCAGATGGTATTGAAATATAACCAATCAAATCGTTCGTTTTTTCAACAATCATATTCAGTCAAAACAACAATAGAGTCTGACCAATCGACAAATCACTCAACAAAGGCCTTATAAGGCATAGACTATTTTAAGCTATGATATAAAAAATCAGCTGGAACGAGCACTGAACTGAGTACTTGCAAATTTTTCTTTGAAAAAAAAGTTAATGTACGAGTGAAAGCTGTTTGCGCGTTGGCTTCCACACCGACCATCATTCGTTTATTGCAATCAACACAAAATTACCGGTTAATTTCTAATGGTATCAAAGTGATCTTCGAATTTGCGGTTGTGTGACAAATAGTAGAATACATGATGTCAGATTCCCACGATGAAAGAGTGATCTCGGCTGTTGTTATTGCGTACGTGCTAGAATTGATAAAAATACACAAAAAGACGTGAAAAGCAGGATATTGCGCCAAGACGACAAAATCGTCATATTTCTTTTGGTGTCGATTACTATGCGTGACTTTTACAATTTCAATGTTTACTGTTTTCGCGGCGCATTTAAAATAGCAAAGTGCAGAACGAAAACAAACACACCAAATAGCGAGAATGAACTCTTTGTAACAAAGACACGACCTTTTGCTGTTCTCGAAGCTTTATTTAACTTAAAAAACTTCAGCTCTTACAAGACGTATCGCTTTTCTAGAATTTGAGCGCGAATATTTCAAAAAGAATCTATATTATAAATGAAACCAACAAGAAATGAACATACATTGTCTGCTCATAGAGGCAAGACAACGTTACGATCTGAATTCAAAGAAACCATAGATTTTGATCATTTCTGTTGTAATATTTAAACTCATTTAGGCAGAATTACTATCCTGAATAATCCTTTTGTTTTCAGCAAAACAAGAGTTTTGCACCGCAGGGCAAACTCATCGGAGAAACATCATTAACTTGTCAGTCAATAAAATGTCAAAAGCTTGCCGCGAACGCGCGAAAAATCTTAATGCAAACACTCTCGAGATCCGATAAATAAATATTTGCCCGTAATATCATGCTCGAATTGTTCTGCATAATATTACTAACAAAAATACTTTATTTTCAACGTATATAAAGCACGATCGCTCTTTGCTGGGAAAAAAGAATGTTAATAAATCTAGTTGAGCGACGGTTGTTCATAACTTAACAAGACAGAACTCACCAATAACATTTGCATGAGGAGTCAATGCCCAACAAGTCTAATAGCTTTATTAGAATCAGCTCAATTTTTCTAGTTGTTTACATACCGCGGTTTAGCTGCTCTATTTATAACAAAGTGGTTTCGTGGTACGTTAACAGGAGCAGAGAGCGAAAATTTACAAATCCCTGGATCAGTTTGGCGGTAGCTCTTGAAAAAGGACACCGCAAAGTTTCTTCCTTTGCACTCAGTTGGAAAACATCCGCAAAAAAAACAGTTTTGGCGCGATTCTTGAGCAGGCAAGACAACAGAGAAAACAAAAACAGCCAATATCCTAATACTAAAAAGTGGGTTTTGTTAAAACGGAATAGGAAGAAGGATATGTTCGAGAAAGGTTAATTTCTGTATATCCTGGACAACTGCCGCAATTTTTCGCACTTTTGAGGAGCAAGTGGGTCACTCCGATTGGAAAAAAAACGCAAAACAGAGTCTGTCTTGGAAGCGGCCCACTTCTCTCCCATTACAAATCCACTCAAATTTTCAGGCTTTAAATTTCTTTCCGCATCATTGCTCAGCACTCGGAAGTAATGGAGACTTCAAGTCTGGGATTTTCAATGAAGACATAACAGCACGATAACAGAATTCGGTCGATTTACTAAAAAAACAGATTGCAACATTAAAGTCATGCCCAAATTCTCATGGTTCACTCGCATGCTGTATTAAATATAACTTTCTTCAGACCTAACTGCATACTCAGTTTTCTGGAATTTGCCAAGTCCCTAATTGCTTTCATTAACAATTTTTAGCCGCTTTAGCGAAGTCACGCACCAAGGCGATGCGCACAGACCTAAGATTTTAGCGATAAATTATAATGAAACCAAAAAAAAAGTCTCGGTCAGCTCGAGGATATCTGCTGTATTCATGATCACGCTTTAGGAATGGCTTTCCAATGTCAGTGTTTTTAAAAATAACTTAACGGGTTTCCCCTAAACTCGCTGTAGGTGTCCTCTCAAGGTTGGTCCGGTCTATGTCTGGATCTCGGATGTCACACTCCAAAGCATAGTTAGTGGGTAACGATTACAAGAAATACTTGCCGGAAATGAATCACTGCATTGGCAACATACCAAGCGATTTGATAACTTTAACATCATTATCTAGGATTTATATTGGCACAAGACGAAACAGTGGATGTTGTTATAAAACGAAAGGAATTCAAAACGGGCCAATCACAAAACACTGTGAAGTGCGTGTAAGGCAACAAAAAAATACCCCTCGCACTGTAGTTTTCCATCAAATTGGGTGAGAAAACAACACCTTCCAACGAAGCCTATTAATATGTCTTGCCAAAAAGCCAGTGGTTTGTAAGCGGCTGTAAAGCAAGTGAGGCTACCACGCAGTGTAACAAAAGCATAACGGATGATTGGCAAAAACCTAACCAAATATTAAAATCCTTTTTTTTTGGCTGCCAATGGAGTTGTCGAAGTAACCAATCCACAGGCAGACAACGACCCCTCTCTCTCCTTTGAGAGTATCACACGTGCGACTCTATGGGAAAACGTGGCTTACGGGTGAACACAAACTGGTTCCTCTTCTCTGGTACTGCACAATGTGGTACTAACTTAAGCATCAGTGAGTAAAATCGAAAAAAACATTCAGAACACTATTATCATTTCCTTTAATTTCTGAGGTGGCATTTCTTATTTACTAAGTGATTGAATAAGGTTGAACTCTTAAATAATATATCGACAGGTAAAGCTTGTGCCTTTGTCTGAAAAAGCAGACATATTTAACTTGAAACAAAAGATGTTCACAAACAGACTAGTTTGAAGGATGCTCGCGCGGAGCGTGCGTGTGAGAAGGAGGTCTCCACGCTAACATGTGGTTGGCATGCACGCAGGTAAAAATGTAAACAAACAAGGAAGTCGTAGTAGCTTCTTCAAAACAGCTTTTTAATAGCTTAGCAAGTGCGCAGACTTAGTTTCTATTCCTTTTTAAAGCTTTTTATTTCCTCTTGGTGGAAACAATTCATACCAAATTTTAAACGACATTCACTGTACATTAAACTTCGCTTTTGATTATTTCAATTATTAATGGAGTGCAGTTCACAAAAATAAGATTTATCTCACGGATTGACCTACATTAAAACAAGACGAAATCGAATGTGTGTATAACAGATGAGGACTAATTCTCACAGTCTTCGCAAATACATCCACTAAGATCATTATTGGGGGTGGGGTGGGAAGGTACAATCTTTTATCCGTCTCTCCATCACTAAGGCAGAATTTATTTTTTCATTTCGAGGATGTCTTGTTCCGCTTTAACGTAAGCAGGCTACACCTTTTACAGGCCCGAACAAGGTTGTTCCCTTTGTTCTCTCGCCGCGTTGGCATTCTGTGCGTCCGAGTCACTGAATCAGTATTGCACGTTACGATCGTGCAAGGCACAGTCCAGTTGCCTGACTATCTTTGGCTGAAAACCTCGACCTTGCATCCTCGCGTCATTCACGTCAAGTCGGCTGTAATTGGCCCGTCGAAAGGCACCTTGTCTGGCCTGCTAGTTCTGTTTAGGGGGGAGGGGTGGGGTAACGCACACGCTCGCCACTCATGTCCACCAGAAAGCACGGTTTCGACCTCTGGAGGGCTCGTTTCTCACGCACTCTCGCACGCTCGCTCTTTTGTCGCCTCAAGTGATCAATTCTGAAATAAAGAGGAGAGAAAAGGTTTTGGTATCAGCAGGCGTGGCTAACCAATTTAACCATTTTGACCAATCATGAGTTAACCTGCGATCAGGCGTACTTTTCTTTAGACAGGGCGGAAAAGCTCGCAGGTTAATCATGAGTACACAATGATGGTCGCAGTGTAAGAACACCGGGAATCCATGTACGTTATATAAAAACACTCGAAATGGAGAAGTGATTCGCGCACTTTGGAGCGAGTTTCAATCGAGTGCCGTAAAACCAAAACCAAAGAAATTACTTTGGCCAATCAAAAAGGTTGGAGACAATCCAGCAAACCAATCAAAACTCGAAGTAATTACAAGTAGCCGACACAAAAGGCGGGAAAATGTGCACGCGCGAGCCACAATTAGTTTTGGTTTCACTTTTGATTGGTCAAAAAAGTGGCGCGAAAACTTTGAACCAATCACTGAGTGAAGTAGATGCAAAACCAAAGTAATTAGGTAATTACTTTCGACACTCAATTGAAAACCGCTCTAATATCTGGACAATTCAAGCAATTGTCTCTCAAAGACACATGGCTTCAACAGCATTCGAAATCATGACCTCTGCGAGGCCAGTGCAATGCTCTTCTCCATTTCGACTGTAACCCGTACTTCCAATGCACATTAATTTTATTTCGAAATGAAGAGATGTGATCCTTGCACTAAGATGGACAATTTAAGCAATAATTGTGTTTTATAGACACCAAAAGAACTCATGTGGCATTAACAGATTTGAACCAATGACGTCTGCAATGCCGTTGCAGTGCTCGTCTTTAACCCACATTTCCAATTTACATACATTTCAAAATGCATACACGTACTGGCAACTCTCCAAGCAAGAATGACCATCGCAGTAGAGTCCGAAACTTAAGCAGTTGCAAAGCAAACCTGCAAAAATCAAAGCTAGAATGGGACACTAATGCGATTTTGCAACACTCCGCCATCTGAATTACGATGTCCCGCCGCTACGAGGTGAATAAATAGTCCTAAATTATTTTGAGCATATTTTGAACTCTAAGAAAGAACGAACATCGAATTTGAGAGCTCATCTAGTGGAATTCAAGCTTAGATTTGTTTTCAAGCTTCCTTTGCAATAGTCCTTATGCGTGCGATGACGTCTGACTAGCTAATTCCACTTTCTCCACCAAGCCTCGGATTCGAAAATCAAACTTGTAAATTTTAGCATGAGCTAAATCCCAGAGGTGCAAACTTGTAAAGAAAACCCACATGCGAACAGAATTGCATGTCCAAATGATGTGAACAATTCTGTTTAAATGAGGCTTGGTGGCGAATTTTGAGCATAAGGCCTACTGCTTGAGCTGGTTTTGTTCACAAACCTTTCATATTAAATAGATTGCAACCGCAGCCAGGATGCGATGTTTGTGAGACAACTTGATTGACTGACCTGTTGTTGTTTGAGCTTGCGCATTTCCTTGGTGGCCCAGGTAGCAACCTGTTTGGTTTTGTGTGTCTTTGATCGCCTGCCTTCCTGCAGCAGCTCATTTATTGCCTGCTTCTCCAACAATGGATGTACTTGAGCCCCAAAAGCAGAACAAATATCGCTAACAGAGGAAATTGATGAAACATGAATAATAATAATAACAACAACAACAACAACAACAACAACAACAATAATAATAACAACAACAACAACAACAACAACAACAACATGCAAAAGATCAGGACGGAAGTGCGGGAGTGTCAAATCGAGAAGTTACAGGATGAGGTCAGAAGTCAACGATGGCAAAGGCGTCTAGTGACTATCAGGATGGAGGATGAGAGTTTAAGTACGGATGGCGGCTCACAGAGTGAAAGAACTGCCCATCACACACCATCACTGGACTCGCTGAGCTATACGATGCTGGATGTAACGATGAACAAGCTCATGGAAGGCAGAAGCTACAGACGCACTGCGAAAGATGCAGAGGGCAGTGCTCTCGGGAATGTTGAATATTGCCCGGACTTTCAAGGTTGCAGTCTGAATTAGAAATAGATAGATAAAAAGAGGACCGTACACACAATATAGCTTTTAAGGATTATTTAATGTATATATAGATCTTGCATTGTAATTTAAGGTGGCTCAAACCAGTTGCAACACTTGAAAGAAACGTCCTTACCAGGAGGATTGACAACCATGAATCACTTAACAGCAATGTCATGGTACCATATCAAACACCAATTATTGCTGCAAACGATTCGGTCATTTTTGTCACGTAGAAAGTTACCATGGAAACAGGAAAGCCCTACAAAAACACCCCTTATTTTGGCTTTAGCTACTCATATCTCAAAAATGAATGCGGTACCCCATTTTTTATTTCTGAAATGTAATCAGCATGCCAGAATAAAATTCTGGAGTGGATTCAGAGCCACCTTAAATAATTGAAATTTTAACGTAGCTCTGGATCCGCTCCCTAGAATGTTTTTAAACTTCGCAGAGAGTTTCATCTTAGCCTGCTGATCACTTTTGTGCAATAAAAAAATTGGGGTCACAGGGTTCGTTTTTCAGATATGATGAGCAACTAAAACCAAGATACAGGGTGTTTTTGCAAGGCTTTCCTGTTGCCATGGTAACTTACTACGTCTCAAAAATGACTGCAACTATTTCAGCAATAATTGATGTTTCACATGGTACCATAACATTGCTGTTAAGTGATAAAGTATTGTAGTGTCAATCCCTCTAATAACAAGGTCTCTTTAAAGTGTTTGTAAACAAACACTGGAACGATCCAGAGATATCACTACCCACACTCTATGTGCACAGGATTCTGGGAAAACAGTTTGACAACACAACTTACCCCACGAGACCGCAGGCACTGGATACATTGCTTTCCGAGTGATCCTGATCTGTGCTTATGGCTTCAATAAACCCTATAATGTGCATGATGTGGGGCTGCACAAGACTTAGATCAGCTGAAAAAAGAACAAAATAACAGGAGAATATTAAAACATCGTTAGTTTACCCTGCACACTTTTACAGCAATCTTCGGTTCTCCAAAGACGATCAGGAGAGTTGACATTCAATCTATAATGGGATTGGCTCCAAAAAAGCATCAACAGTATTCAAGTCAATGTATTGTCGAACAGGTTTATTTTGAAACAATCATTGTTATCTGTTTTATTGTGGCATTATTCTTGTTACTTTAGAACATAGGTAGACAGGGGGCCTCAAAAGGCGGACAGTCAGTCTGTCCATGCATCCATCAATTGCAATCAGTCATTAGTCAATCATACATGTATGGGGTAGAAACCTAGCACTTCACATTACACTCTAATCAGTTAAGTCTGCTCAAATGTAAGTGCTACACGGCCAACGTTTGCAAAAACATAATCCTTCCCGTACTTGTACATGTTTAACATCTTCAGTTCCACAGCCTGCTCCCGTCTGACCTTGTAGCTCAGTCGGCAGAGGAGAGGTGATCTAACCCGAAGGCTGTGGGTTCAATTCCCACCCTGGTCAGAATTTCTCTCTGTCCCATTTCCATTAGTAGGGCTAACGCTCACATGGTTCATATGGGGTGGAAACCTAGCACTTCACATCACACTCTGATGGAGATGCAGATGGAGACTAATCTCACTGGTCCCATCTCTGGGCCAAAAATACATTCTTTGATGACACACTTTCACTTGCTCAAATAGTAGGGAAATTAAGCAAGGACAACAACAACAGCTTCAAGAATGTTGTCTAAAATATGATCCCCCGTTTATGTAATGATTTTGCAATTACTCCATGCCGCCTGGCATGGAAAGTATGTATCAACATTCCTTGAATAAAATTGGCGAGAATGGTGTGGATATTCAGAGAGCAAATGCAAAAATTTACCACCAGGGGCTCAAATCCTCCACATAACCACAAACTTGGTCATTTCATGTCATTGTGAGGATGAGAATGGCATAAAAATGTACCAAAATGTAAAACGCATTTGCAGGATGTGCAAAGCTTGTTTTTTCTAATTACACCATGGCATTTTCATAGCTGTTGTCATCATGCTTGCTTCCGCTCCCTAATGCTGACCACACTGTCACTAAGTTGGTCAGTGTCCCTGATGCTCATTCAGTAAGTCAGAAGTCAGCACTTACGACTAACGGTTCCTTCAGGGGAGTCCCCCTTGAGTCCCTGTATTATTCCAGTGTAAGCTTCCAAGCAGCCCTCTCTTAAGTCATTTAAGTAATCCACCATGTCATAATCAGACTGGAAAAAAAAAATGAAAAGAAAGATCAGACAAAATCATTCTGAATGGGTTAACGGAAGCGGGAAGAAAAAAAAAAGGACTTACGGAATACAGCCTAGGCTGGGGCTGAGTCTCATTCAAGCGTAGTCTGCTAGCAGTCCCATATTTGGCTTTAGATGCTCTTGTCTCAAAAACGAACTCAGTGACCCACATTTTTTATTTCTGAAATGTAATCAGCATGCCCGAATGAAACCTTCTGCAAAGTTTAAAAAAATTCAGGAGTGGATTCAGAGCCACCTTAAATAATTGAAAATTGAAGGTAGCTCTGAATCTGCTACACAGATTTTTTTCAACTTTGCAGAGAGTTTCCTGTTGGCCTACTGATCACTTTCACACAATAAAAAATTGTCACCGAGTTAGTCTTTCAGATATGAGCAAGTAAAGCCAAACTATAGGGTGTTTTTTGCAAGGCTTTCCCGTTGCCATGGTAATTTGTTTCACATGGTACCATTACATTGCTGTTACGTGATAAAGTGTTGTAGTGTCAACCCTTCAAATAACAAGGTCTCTTGAAAGTGTTGAAACTGGTTTGAGCCACCTTAAGTTGCTCACAAAGTGTGATGATCTCTCCCACTCAGAATTAAGCAGTTGAAAGGGGACACCACTGGAGCTGGTCAACAGAATAAGAGAATAGAATGGGTTTTTTTTTTCATCATCTATCTGAGTAGAGCTGCATATTAAGTGTCTCCAATAAAAGAGCTTTTACTGTAGTGGCAGACTTAAATTAATTAATTAACTCAAACCACTCAGATTGGGCAAATAACGTTTCAGTTAGTCTCCATGGAAGGGTGATTAAATTTATCATAAAACTCAATGGGATGCACATACAGTCATTAGAACATAATTTCAGTTGCTGATGAACTTGAGTATTTGAAGACTTCAACTAGAATACATCTTGACTAAAGTAATTCACACAAACTTAACGTTAGAAACCCTAATTATAAGAGGTTGAAACTTGGAATAGGCGTACAACAGACATTTTCTGTATACTGCCATGCAAAGCCTTATCTTTAACTTACTTTGTCTACAGTAGTAACTGATGCTTGATTTAAAGTCGCAATGACAACTTCATAGTAGGTTTTGAAGTTTGGACCAATAGCTAAGGCAATATCACCAAACACAGATAGAATCTGTGGCTTGACATTCCTGTGTACAGTCCCATCCTGTATAATGTAAACAATAATAATGCTTATAACAGTATATTTGCCAAAAGAACAATATGTACACAAAACAAAGGACTGGTGAGAGGGCAGGGGAAGACCTAGCTCTGGCATCATTGACATTCATGCGTGGGGTGGGTGACAAAATATGGACTGATAGCAACTGCCAGAGGCACCTTTAAAGGCTGACGTCTGATATTACCCAGAGAAAAAAAATTGTAAACCGCCATGAGACTTCGTGAAGTGGGGTATACAAAATCCATTATCATTACTATTGGTGATAATCAGGAGTGCTACAAACTCGGGCAAAACCTGTTGAGACACATTACAAGAATACCTATTTTTTTTGCACTCACCCTGACAAAAATGCTTACTGTCGCA
This sequence comes from Montipora foliosa, assembly GCF_036669935.1. NCBI lineage: Eukaryota > Metazoa > Cnidaria > Anthozoa > Scleractinia > Acroporidae > Montipora > Montipora foliosa. The sequence goes on along the minus strand of NC_090882.1, from coordinate 17,783,101 downwards.
AATTAAAAGACTGTTTTCCCCCTCCCCTATTGCAATGTTGTTTGCGGTAACACAAGAAATGCACGCTTGAGCTGCTAAGCCGAAACAACATTGCAACAGGGGTGGAGAGGGGGGCGAGTTTGTTTCTTTTGGACATGATGGTACCATGGCGCGAAGTTGAAAATTGGATTGAAATGTCTCAACAGGTTTGTCCAGGGTTGTAGCAAGAAAGACAACAGTGACAGCAATACAATCAAAAACTGGGTTTTATTAGCAAAAAGATGCAAGCAGAGTGTCTTTCCTTCAGGAAAACAAAATTATCCCATTTGAGGTTCTCAATATTTTACTCTCAGAATTTACTTCTACTGCATTCCTCCAATATTGTAGCTAACTTCACCCACATTAATACAATGCACACTGAATGGAATAACCAACAAAGAGACAATCTTGCAAATGCTTAAAACTCTTTAAGTGACAATTTCCTAGGGATTGCTGCTTGGTGGTTAAAGCTTCCAAATAAAACAAAGGCAGCCTTGTAATTTTGTTGTCCTGAGAATGGACATCAAATTAAAATCTGAAAATCACGCATGTATGCACCCATACCAAGGTTTCCATGCATCTCAAGATAACTTCAACAAAACGTTTAAACTCACCGCCAGGTTTTCCAATAAAATCTGCATAAAGAGGTCACTGTGGCTCAATACGTTTGATGATAAGGCTCGAGCAATGTCACCTACCAAACCAACGGCAGCTACACACACCTACAAACACAACAATGGAGGAAATATTTCACAGAACTATTATGTGCCAAGCTGGAATGATCATTGAGGACAATATGCTTGGTCACCAGGCAAATGAAAGGAAAGGAACTTTATTTAAGTGCACAAGTCTGCTAGTGTTGGAGCACAAATTGGAGACACTGTAAACTGAAATCAACAAATTAATGCACCCACCACCTCTATTGAAAATAAGAATTTTTTTAGTACCATCATCTTGATGAGGTTCAGTGTACAAAATGAAAGAATTTTAAATTTGTGTTTAAAGGTTATTCACAATTTCTTTAGGTCCACCAGAGACATACAGAAAAAGTGATGTCAGTACTTATTATTACCTGGTGTTCAGCTCTGTTTTGGAGTGCTTCTATAAGGTAGGGTTTAAATGCTTCCATGTATGTGATAAATTCAGCACCAACAACTGCAAAGTAAGGCATAACAATTATGACAAAATAATATTACAGCCCCATCAGTTTGTTACACGCTTTTAGTCATTATTCAACAAGCAAATCGAAAAAGGCCAAAGGAGCAACTCTATGGAAAAGATTTGAGTTTAAACAGAAACCCATAAGGGTTGAAACGTGTAACGCGCGTTCACAGCTTCCGAATATTCAGTCCGAACTGATTGGTTGAATGTTTCAGTGCTAAGTACCATATTTGGAAACCCCTCGCTCTTGTTGTTCCAAATATGGTACTTAGCAAATTGAATATTCAGAAGCTTGTTTCCCAGCACACAAGGGGCCGTTACACGTTTCAACCCTTATGAGTTTCTGGTTTAAAACAACACACTCTACAAAAACAACAAAATAATCTTATCTGCCCTAGGAAACCAGAAACATTATCTGGAATAAAAGAATGAAGAACCCACTTCCATTGAACAGCCTGATTTTTCAAGTTTAAGATGCCAGCTTCTATGAATCTCCTGCAGCTCATTGGTAGACATCCAAACAAGTACAATTCTTGAAAGGTCATGGGTTCCACTCCCAGAATGCCCAATTGTAACAGCATGTAAAATTTATTATTTAACTTGCAGTGAAAGCTGTAATTCCTCATTTACTGACCTTCAACTAGTGTACCAATAGCCATAAGAGCATCTTCCTGCACCCCACCTACAACTCCAGTACCAGCATTTAGCATCTGAAGCAAGGCTGTCATAATTGGATTTGCAATCTGTAATGCATCCTGGGGATTTACTTTTCTAAGAACACTCTGTTGAAGGAAAAAAATTCTTTAACCCATTGACCCCTAGGAGTGAGATTTATGTCGTTTTCTATTGGAATCAGCCATTTCAGCCGCAACCGGTTTAGGTTGAAGGGGTTGATGCTTCCCAATAGAACACTTTTCCAACCGTTTTTGGTTAAAACGCAGTAACTCCTGGGAATAGTTATTACCACAATTCTCAGCGTTGACAAGTTGAGGCCCAAAAGCAACAAGGCAGGAGTCTGCGGCCGACATTAAATGGCCTGCGCATACGACAGCGGTCGCTGCCAATGCTTTTTCAACCGTTTCAACCTAGTTTGATGCCGGTTGAAAAAGTTGATCAACCAAACCAACCTAAAAAACCCAACCAACCCAACCAACTAAAAAGGGTTGATCCCAATAGAACACAACCTTATACAGATTTTAATCTGTCTAATGCCAGATGATTTTACTTGTAAACTGGGGTCATCCTAGGCACCCAAGAAGTACCCTGACTGGAAATTAAGTTCCAATTGGGTGCGTGGTGGCTAAATTTCTGATTTTAATATACCAACACGACACCAATAAGAAATTACACAGTAAAGCATTTGATGTTGCCCTTTGGCAGCATATTTATAAATACAAAAATAAACTGTCCGAGTGAGGCCTTGAGCTGCTATTTAAGACATTATTCCTAGCTTTCGCTGATCGTCATCAGGGAGTAGATGATGATGCAGCAAAAGCTAAGAATAAAGTTTTTAATGGCAGCCAGAAACCTCACTCAAACAATAATTTGTTCTTCTACAAAAGGCAGTGCTAATTTCATACCTGAAGGGTGGCACATAGTAGAGATTGCAAGTCATTGTATTGGGCTCTGTCTGAAACATTTTTCTCCATTTGCAAAACATGTTGCAGCCGGTGCAGAATGACAAGTGTCGTTTTTTGTACAACTTCATAACAATCCTGAATAACATAAAACAATTATTTTAAGCTAAATTTTTCATATTCGTGCAAAACATAGCTATGGCTGCAAACTGTGTTTATTTTATTGTTTCCCAGGTTTTTTCATCATCAATAAGATTAAGTTACACAACAGTTATTTTTACTTTACTTTTCAAAGGAAAAATCTTCAGCCCTTCAGCTGGTTTTGAGGTTTACAAGTTTTGAAATAATAACAACAACAACAACCAGGAAATCAGGGGATAAAGTATGTTCTGAAAAACCGACAGAAGGAGTGCAAAAACTGACTTCAAGTCCTGGACTTACTGTCACGAGGGATGAGTTTGGGACTCTACTCTTCTCTGGGAGGTTTTTCTCTGAATGCTCTCCTGACTTGATCTGTTTTCATTTCATGTGTCTTGATTTCCCCAATTATTATTACATAGCACCTGAGCTCAGCTGGCTAAGCTCGAAACTTAGTCATCATCCTCATCGTCGGATATACCGTATTTACCCGTGTATAAGTCAACCTTTTTTTTATTAATATCATGAATTATTATTACTACTTATAATAATAATAATAATAATAATAATAATAGTAATAATAATAATTATTATTATTATATTGGGAGGCAGTGTGGTCCAGTGGTTAGGGCGCTTGCCTTGAGATCCGGAGATCCCGGGTTCAAGACCCGCTCTGACCACTCGTTGAATTTGTTCCTAGTAGTCCCTGGTTCAACTTCCTAGCTGCACTTGTAAATAGCCAACTGGTTTGCCTCCGGCCAGTTGGGGTTCTTATCAGTTGTAGTTGTTGTGTTCTGTTGTTTCGTTGATTTTGCTTCATTGGCCCTGAAAAGCCCCTATAGGGAGCGGTCAATTGAGTATGTAATTATTATTATTATTATTATTATTCAGTTAACATGCCAACATCTTTCCATTTCTTATTAACAATTTCACTGCATGTTCACATTTAGATACCTTTGCACTATTTTTTATTAACTCCATTACAGCTTCATATGCAGCACTTCTAAGATTCCCTTGGTTGGCATCCGCTCTGTTAAAGACAAATAATTTTATTACTTAAAAATAAACAATTCATGTATTCTGAAACAATTAACACTATTAATGATATGTCCTGTGATAACAAGACAACAAATTGCCACAACAAACGCTGAATTGAACATAGCCCGGTATAGCTTGGACAATGTTAACTCAACGACTCCCTTGAGAGAGACTAGCAGAGAGGTGGAACACTCACTGGTGTTCATTCAGTTTGACTTTTTAAATTAGCCATCTGCAAACACTTACAACAAAAAACTGAAACAGAAAGGAAAAGGAAAGGAAAGGAAAGGAACTTTATTTAAGTGTCTAGTCGATTTAGCGCTGGAGCACTAATTGGGGACACCATAAAGTGAATTAACAATCAACGCAAATCAAGTCAAATGCTGGTTTTTGAGAAGAAGGGAAACTGGAGTACCCGGAGAAAACCTCTCGGAGCAGAGTAGAGAACCAACAAACTCAACCCACATGACGCCGAGTCGAGGAATCGAACCCGAGCCACATTGGTGGGAGACGAGTTCTCTCACCACTGAGCCATCCCTACACCCCAATATAAAAAAAAAAAAAATGTTTGAGCATGTTTAAATTGATACTACACTTTAAAAGAAGAACTCCCTTGTATCTGACTCTGAGAGTCGGGAGTAAAACATGAAGGGAGGCAACTTCACTGAAACATTCTAACGACACTGGATCCACGAATTGAGCCAGGGAGGTGATGGCTTCTCTCCAATGCTTTCTATATATCTTGCCTCCGTAAAATTAATACAACCAAGACCAAAAATGGCTTAGTTCCCACCTGTCCGTAACAGCAAGAAGTTTATCCACTATTTGAGAAAACCACATTGACAAAGCGTAAGTTTGTGGTTCCTCTTCCTCATCAGAAACTGGAGCAGCTTCATAAGCTGCCTCTCCAAGAGAGTTGAATGCCTGCAAATGAAACGGAAACAGCAACATTCAAACGAATGAAATTCAAACAAAATTAAGCAAGAAAATCATGGTTTAACCAAACTGAGAAATGACACCAAAAAAATATGCTAATTTGTTTATACCAGATTTGGCACTGTAGGCAGGAGACAACTTAGAAGGCCACGCAGTTGCTCTGATTTCCAAGACCAGTCTACTTTTAAAACCTACCCTGTGTAACTACCTAATACATCTACATTATGAAAGTAGATGAACATTTACTGTGGTTGTATCGCTAATTATCTTACCCAACAGACATTTGCAGCCACACGTGGCTCAGCGTCAAGTCCATCCAACAAAGTTTCAACAAGCGATTGGAGGTAGTTTTCAATGGCAACTTGCGGCAATATCTCACAAATTCGGCCCAGAGTCCATGCCACAGAGTCTCTTACAATAACACTTTCGTCTTTCATTAACTTGATCAGCATGGGCATTGCCTGAAAAAGCAAACAAAACACCACCTGTTTCAGACAATTAAAAAGATTTACTCCTCCAGATTTTATACTGATTATATATACAATATTATTTTCTTTCACTTGTCACAATATTTGATGTAGTTGGTGGTCAAAGCTTAAACGAGTGATTAACCCATTGACTCCTGGGGGTTCCCGACTGACAAGTAAAATCGTCTGGTGTTATCTATTTATTGGTCAGAGTTTAAGCCGGTTTGGGTGTCAAAGGGTTAATCAAACACCGGATAACTTTATCTGGTGGATACGTCACTTGCCGATAGTTTCAATCTCTGCAAAGATATTTGTATTTGTGCGCATAACCGTGAATACACACACTCTAAGCACATCTAAGTAAAGGCATGTACAAAAAGTTTGGCCAACCCAATGTTTAACATGAAGGATATTGCATACTCTGGATACAGCGACTTATCCACTGGACAAAATTATCCAGCCTTGGAAAAACTGGGGCCAGGTTGCCACTTACAACCACAGGTGTTCAAGACCCAGCTTTGCTCTCTCCAAAATACACGCCCTTAGCGTAATCTCCACCTGTCTTTCCACCTCAATTTTGATGTTGTATTTCATTGTCCTGAGGACTCCATACATAAGATACTTTAAGTCCCTATCATCCTTTTGTTTTCCCCATTTTTAGCTTTTCTTTTAAATATCTATTATGCCTGGAGTGAAGTACTTAAAAAAAAGCGGACCTTTGATTTTTGGCCAAGCCAGTTGGGTCCTGGTAACTAATGACGTCAAAGAAGTCAAGAATGTAATTCCATTCTGAATTGTCAGAACATT